>NW_010512405.1:101873-102686 GCF_000687285.1 Phaethon lepturus
GCGCTGCCGCGGCCCCTGCGCCGAATGTCTGCGGGGCCATATGGCACGGCAAGGGGCTTTGCACCTGCGGCACGGGCCTGCCGCCGTCCGGGGATGAACTGCTCGCTGCACTGCCTTTATACTGCGGTGCATTTATTACGTAACGAACATTAGTAGCAGGGGAGAGATGGGTAAGAGATTAGTTGTGAGATTAAATATTTTAGTATAATCAGAGCACTTGACTCCCGGAATTTCTCACACACGTCCAACAAGCATAGTGTTTAAGAACAGGTTTAATTTCAGGCATGTAAGTAGTCTCCGGATGTTTTGTGTGTTAAAAAAATATTTCTGAGCACACATAAAACCCTACAGGACTTATAATTCATTTTGCTAAAAAACCTTATGTTTTCCATTGCTCTAAAAATTGAAGCTTGACAAATAAACTTAGAGACATGAATACTTTTCTACCAAAATCTCATTGAAGACTTCAGAGAAAACAAAACTTCTGAATATCCCTTTCGCCCACTGAGTTTAGCTTAAAGGACACATTTTCCTTAGAGGCTTAATACCACCTTCCAAATTAAAGTGAAAGAGAAACTTGAACTGAGACTGGAGATCTCTGTGGACTGATCTGCTGGTAAGCACTGGCTGGAGCTAATTAGTGTGTCCTGAAGCTGCTGCAGCTGCCTCCTGTCCAGGAAAGGCTGAGGGTGCTGGAAGCTGCCTGCTTCCACACCCGGGCTCAGCTGAGACTTCCTACTCGATGGCTGTGCCGACCAGGAAACTGCTGTGGTTAGTGATCAACAAAAGTTAGAGCTGGACAGCAACTATTCT
>NW_010512405.1:102717-154303 GCF_000687285.1 Phaethon lepturus
GGGGGAACACCAAAACAGAAAAAAACCCCACACATAGAGTCACTTAAGAGCTACTGCCTCTTTTCCTGACCCAAAGCAAAAGCCAGACTTTCCATCTTCATCATCTCTTTGGCCTGGCATGACATGATATTAACTGATGTTGAAACCAGTGTATCAGGGAAAGAACTGAAGAACACATTTTAAAGCCTGCCATTTCATAAACCGATCCATGTATTTCATATATTCATTTAAAGCTATAAAGCATTTGTTTACGGTGCATTTTATTCTATTTATTAGACTATAATTCACTTCTGCATATATCATACCTACATTAATAACATCATTAGGGTTGCAGTGATCTTATAAATAACTTATTAAACTTGCTGAGGTCAGAAAAGACCTCACAGCGGCTCAGTCAAAACATCCGTATTATTATTATAAGCATATTCCAAACTCATACATCAACATATCGTAGTGACTAGAAGAATTACGAACAGAAACCAAAGACAAAGCACTGCAATGCTGTCATTCTGCTCTGTGTTGTTACGCCTGCTCCTAATCTGGATGCTGTGGCCACCCCACAGCCCTGTGTAGCTCCACATGACTATGTCAGTGCACACAGTGTCCACCACCACCTCTCTTGATGGTGGGAAGGGAGCCCATGTGCAAGCCAGAAGTTCTAGGTGTAGCATAGGCATAGCCTCTGGGGTTCAATTCCTTTCTGCATGCACAGCTAAAAAAGTCTTAATATAGTCAGCACAGTTTCCACTAGCTGATTGATCTAGCACCTTCCAATACTCTGTCTTTATTTTTAAGTTGTATTCACTTGCAGAAACAAGTTGTTTTTTTTTTCCAGGCAAGTCTACTGCTTGATGTTGGAATGATGTTTTGCTTCCTCCACTGTTATTTCATTAAACAGCAAATCACTCCAAGCTGTTCTCCCACCCATGTCCTGAAGAAAACTCCTTTCCTCTTTTATTGCATTCTGTCCCCCATGACCTTGTCGATCAAAGTTTCCCTTTAGAGAAATTCTCTACACTAGTCCCACACTGGTTGCACCTAAGGAGACAAAGTCAGTTCAGGAAGCCAAGGAAGGAGAATGAGTCCATGAGGTTTTTGAACTACAATTCAGTGGGGAAAATCAGTACCATAGAAAGTGCTATTTAATACTGAAATCACTCAGAAAAATGTTTCACTGTTTCCTTATCGATCACTTTTTCCTGAGCTCTTGTTAACAAAATTGTATGAAATTTCAGTGTTTCAACTTAAACCAGATTTGACAAAAAACAAGTGTTGGAATACTGGAGTTTCCCACTAGATGGAAATTGTGGTTTTTCTCTCATCTCTAATCAAGATAATTTTGTTCAAAAAACAAGAAAAAACACACACACACAAAAAACCACAATCTCTGTCTTTTCAAATTTGCTGGAACATTTGAGAACGATCAATCAATACAACACAGACATTCAACCACATTGAATATAGTTGCTGTGTTTTCATATTTATCTGTTTTCATTTTTAATAAGTGAGTTTTAGGACTTAGTTTGGTCCTAATTTGAATACGTATAAGTTTAATTGGCTGAACATGTGTTTGAGTGATAACTCAAGATTTTCAGAAACAAAGAATGCATTACTTTTTAGTTACTATGCAAAAATCACAGAAATTGGAAACCAGTAAAGCAGATAAATGGTGGAGCACTGATTTAATGAGAAGCTACCTGTACTTAGGCATAAACTAACAACTACAGTTATTTTTTAATTACAACCTGTGCCTAGCACTGTAGATGTAAAGATATTTGAATGCTGTTAATTCCCCTAGAGTATTATAGACACGGGAAAGCCTTTGCTAAATAACTGTGAGATTCAAAGAACCCCAACAAACCAGCAGTTTTCAGCTCCATCTCAGAAAATATTTTCAGAGGTCTAAGATGCTGGAAATAATTTTGGTTTCTCACCACACAGTTCATGGCTTTCTTCTTCCAAATTAAAAGTCTCAAGCTTGTTATAGTATTCTGGTTAGTGCTTTGGAGTAGATGTGCACAGTGGATTATATTGAATTTATGGTCAGATTTATCATTCTAACGTTGTCAGAGAGCTGACTTTAGGTGTTTATGTAAGACACACACCCTATCTTCACCCAGATTTGTTTTCTGTAGGCACCTATACTTAGGCAACTTAAGTGTCCTTCTTCTTGCCCACGTGTAACCAAGTTTGTTATTATGAGACAACTCACAAGGGTTTCTGTTAGATTTGATAAATTTAAAAAGCCTCCAAAAAACCAATACACAACAGAAAAAGATGGTATTTCAGTGCGGAGAGCCTGGCATTACAAAGGGTGAGTTGAGCTCTGCAGGGTCTGGGAGCTGGGGTGGTTATTATATTCTGTGGCACTTTGAGAGACAGATTTGAAGCAGGAACACAAGGGAATTTGAAGTCCTTCACTGGGAAACTTTGAGAGGTTGTTTTGGTCTATACAGACCAAATATATATACCTATATTGGATTAAGCCCTGCAGTACTGCCCGAGGCCACAGAACCCACCAGCATCACATCCCATGTTGTAGCAGCTGGAGGGGGTTACTGTGGCCACTGTCTCCCAAAAAAAGGGTGCCCAATGATGTCAGAACAAACGCTGACCTTTAAAAAGGTACTAAAAAAAAATAAACTCATTGTTTATATTTATTGCTCATAGAACACAGTTACTGGTGCTGCCTTGTGGTGCTTTCTACCACACTGGCAGAAAAGGTTACGTATGTGTTTGGGGCTGCTCTGGCTAAGGGGGGTGGGGCTGGTGAGATAACAGCATCACTAAGCCCTTCCCTAAAAAAAATAAACTCATTGTTTATATTCATTGCTCATAGAACACACAGTTACTGGTGCTGCCTTGTGGTGCTTTCTACCACACTGGCAGAAAAGGTTACGTATGTGTTTGGGGCTGCTCTGGCTAAGGGTGGTGGGGCTGGTGAGATAACAGCATCACTAAGCCCTTCCCCTGACTGGAGGCACGTCTAGGATGCCTCTAGGATATGTGGTTATAGCTGAGGGCATAAGGATTGCTCAAGAGAGACTGTAGTATAAAGCAGAGGGGGATGGGATTGGGGAGGAGGTGGTGGAGAAGAGAAATTGGTTTCTTGAAAAACAGGACTGCAGCTGGAAACAACAGATGTAAAACGAGAAGCTCATTAAAGACGGGACAACTGCTGCCAGCTTTACCCGTTAGCTAGCAAAAGACATTGGTACATCGCCCAGGCATGCGGAATTGCTCATAAAAGGCTTATGTGCAAATTTGAGGGCTACCCCAACGTACCTGGGTGCTCAGTTCCTTTGGGATGACTTTAGGCCTTAACCATTCATTGCATAGGTGTACCCGAGGACTGCGTTTTATGACCCAAATTGTTCTGTCCTGTTCTTAATTCCAGATCATATCATCACATGTAGGACTCATATTGGCCAGCAGTACAAAGCCTATACCATACACTGAGTAGACTTTTCTCCGTGGACCTTTCTCCCTAAGACTGAATTTGTTATGAAAATTAGTATTCTCTGATATTTCATCGTTGTATACATAAAAGCTTATTCACATGACTGTTTATATAAAATTAATGGACACTAAATATCTGCAGTACAAAAATAGTAAGAGATACTATGCGATTAAGAGAGACCCAGACAATGCTTATTAAGGTTACACTCTGCAGAGAGAGACCACTTGTCCTTTGACAGCACATTTCTGCTCACCTTCTTCCCCACTCTGCCCAAAGAGCTATTAAGAACAAATACCTGGAAACCAGTACTTTTATTTGCTATGCAGGCTAAGACCATGAGTATTCCATTTCATAGGTTTTGATTTTTTTTTTTAACTTATTTTTAAAATTTTGCTTTATTTCTTTTCTATTTTGGTGGCATAAGAGTGCACAGTATACACTATTTCATACCCACTATTAGCTCTGGTAGTTTTCCTAATAAAAAAAAGTCCACAACCTTTCAGTGACCATATGGCATTACATATGTTTAGTGCGAACTGCAGATGTAACACTCAGAAAATGTCATCCTTTAGCTGATCTAGATGTTAATCTGCAAATTGAACAAGTGAAGAACCTCTCAACCCGTTATGCCTGTGAGCTACAACAAAGGCTCTGTCATGTACATCCTTATGAATGCCCGCCAGGATCCCAAAAAACAGTATCTGAGGCAGAATTTCCCTTTTAAATCCAGATATTTATTTTGACATTAAAAAAAGCTGTAAGTTTCAGACATGCCATAATCTATAATTTCAATGAAATGAGCAGAACTAACTCTCAAAGTCTTGAAAACCCTTGTATGAAAAATAAATCTAACACAAAGCAGTCCTCCAACGTTTTTGATCCACAACTCTTTGCAGGTGCAGGATAGCATTTGTGGACAGCGACAATGAGAACCAATCCAGTCTGGGCATTTATCATGCACAAAACCTTCCCAGCAAGGTATTTATCAAAAATCAGGAGATCCCAGTTCACAGAATCATAGAATAGTTTGAGTTGGAAGGGACCTTTAAAGGTCATCTAGGTCAAACCCCCCTGAAATGAGCAGGGACATCTTCAACTAGATCAGAGCCTCGTCCAACCTGACTTTGAATGTTGCCAGGGATGGGGCAGCTACCACCTCCCTGGGCAACCTACTCAACTAGCCTACAGCAAATACTCTAAATTTTCCTAGTAAAGTGCTCTTTCTATTCCTTTTATTTTTCAAATCATTATTTTAAATGATTTTGAAATGTCTGATAAGAAACAAGAACATACCAAAACCTTAAAAAGAAGAGAGAAAGTCTGGTCTGAACAGAGCCCTTATCAGAGGACATCCCTTCCTTCTCTGAAAAGCCTACTGACAATCCAGGAAAAAAACCTGGTAATTCAAGTAATGAATATAGATGGGGAGAACCCATAAAAGTTATAAAGATAGTATTTTACACCAGACGCACTTGTCCTTTTCCTTTGCCATTGTCAGGGTTCTCCCCCATGTCTGAGAGAGGAACAGGGCTTTAGGTAATACTGTAAAGGTAACAACTCAGAGTAGTGCAAAACAGAGGAGTCTAAAGTGATGTGAAGGCCACAAGCAGGCAATCAACATGCAACAAGTGATGAAACAGTGCTTAAGTTTCACTTCCCACCATCCTACCAATGGCCACAAGGCAACTTCTGTGCTAGAAAAAGAGAGGGGAAAAGAAGAGGCATGGCCCGGATCCCTGGCTACTTATTCGCTGTTCAGATGTTCAAGCAGATTGATGCACAAGAATAGCCTTGCTACTACAATGGAGAACACTACAACTAATTTAGAAATGAGATTAACATTTTATTTTGATAACATGTTTTAGTATTGCACATTGTCAGCATTTTTCATTATGTTCTAGTATACAAAGGCACCTCCTCCTACTACTTAACTCCTAAACAGCTGTTCAACTCCTCCTTCCTCTTCCCATTTTATTGGCTTTAACGCTGTAAAAGTCATGCTCTAGTTTCTTTTTGCCAGCTAGCACAAACAGAAGCTGTTGGGTACTATGTAATGTGGATTAAAGAAAATTAAATATGAAATAAGATGAAAGACCTATATCTGAAAAGAAAAAAATATGAAAAAACACCCACACTAAAGAAATCCAGAGTCCAGACTCAAATCATGAAATAGGCTATCAGGAGGTATCTCAGCAACAAAAAGTTTTATAATCTGTGAAACTTATTTTATCTTGGTCATAAATGGGAGTCTCACAGCAGAATCTGAATGCTTCAAAGCATTTATCAGTCTTGTGATAACTGGTGTGCTATTTTACAGTTAAAATGTTAAAAAATGCTGATAGGAAAATACTGATTTTGTTTAAAATTACAGACATTATTAGATGCCAGTTACAAAAATATTTCCTTTGCAAAGATTAGGATCAGAAACATTTTTTTGCACGTAGTCATTCTGCAGTTCTTCCCACTTACAGTAAGTTATGATTAGTTTTGTCTTTTCTATATGACATAACAGGATGTTAAGTGGAAAGAGATTGAGAAGTTTTTATCTGAATTTTAACCACTCTGAGCATTTTTTTTCCCCCAACTAGTTTTCCCTGACTAGTTCTACTTCTTACATTTTCTTGTAAATACAAGTTAATTACCAACAGTTTGTTTCCTCTCCTTTAGTTTTATGAGGAAATGAGTGATAAATTCACAAAATACAGAGGACTAAAAACTTGCATGTTATTGGGGGGGGTGGTAAAATGCATTTTCTTCATTACTACAAATTAGATAAATATTTCAGCCATTGCTCTACTTGTAGCTATTTGGTGTACGTCAGATGTTTACTTAGTGCAAATAATTATTCTAGAGAAATCAATGAGAAGTACACCAGTTTATCCTAGTTGATGAACTGGCTTTGTGGATAATCCTTGGTAAAGGTGCTATCATAACTTTTTTTTTTTTAATTGCTTGATCAGTCATCTAAACTACAGAATTTTGTTTCGTCCCATGGAGTTGGCGACTCTTCAATTCAAAGCGGTATTGAAACAGCAGAATAAACATTTTAAATTAAACTATTTTTCCTTATATTAACACTCAGAGCACTGATCCCCTGGAAATATTTTTTGAGAACAAGTTCTTAATCACGCATAAAAGGCAAGTTTAAAAAGACTGTAAGTGCTAAAAATATACTAACTACTTGGTTAGTGGTTTTTTTTTAATTATTCATAATCTCCATGGTATTTCCTCTTTACACAAATGATCATATAAGCGTAAAAATTGAGACAGTGCAAGCGTATTACATTTTGTATCACTCAAAAAAGCCCCACTGTGTCAAGATTAAGTGAATCATCACCAGTGGGTCTGGAGGAGCAGGCTGAAGCTTGAGCAACCACAAATACATCCAGTCTGGCAAAGGGCACACAACTGGGGTTCAGGCACCGTAAAACTGCCGTGCTATGCTCCTGTACATAGCTGCTCAGATCACACTACCCTTGTATTATCTTCTACAATGACAGAGTTTGCCACTGCATGCATTCTTGTCATAGAGTCTCCTTTTATTTTATTTGGAATATTTGGTCCAATTACATTTTTGAATCACAGGGGCAAAGAAAATGAAGAAAATTCAAATTATACAGGCAAGTGCAACCACATTTCTAGTTTTAAGACAGATTCACCTAACGTACAGAGTGCCAAGTCTAAAACCTAACGAGAGATGGTCCAAGTGTCTACATTGGTAACTATTTAATTTTAGCAGTCAGAGTGCAAATGCATTAATGCCACAGCTACATAACCACCCCACATCCAGCACATCTCTAGAAGTGCCAGCTCCTCTCCAGCTTAATTCCTAGATGTTTATTTTTTTTTTCCCTGCAATGCCAGAACAATAAAACAAACCTTTACCAAGGCTGTCCCCTGCTGTAGTCAGGAACTGAGGTTAAATCACTTACTGGAGGAATACCCACCTATGGTTATCAAATGGATATGAATAGGCAATGATTCCTGTCCCTACTCTCCCAAGTATGGCTGTAGCTATGGTGTTCTCACAATAATTTTAGCAGAAGCTAAAACTTCAGAGATTTGGTGTGCTAATCCGTTACATTACACTCTCCAGCAATGGAAGAGTTTAAAGAAAGTATGTCAGTCAAACTGTAGGGATTAATACCCCACAATGACATCGTTATCTTGCTTTCCCCAAAAAAGTGCATCTTGGCAATATTAGAAAAACCTTTATTCTTTGCCAGAAATATCTTCCATTATTGTTTCTTTACTCATTCTTCATAGGTTTTTTCCATATACCTTTAAAGTAGACCTTTGAGAATTCTTATTGTGGTTTTGATATATTTGGCTTAGTGTTCTAAGTTATATTGAATTTAATCATGGGGTCACTTGAACCAAGTAGCTCTGCTGTTTCTAATCTACTAACTGCACATTTTTGCTGAGATTGGAGAGGACAAGTCCTATTAGGATTCTGACACCGCAGGTCAATAACTCTTTATTTCTTCTGTAATTTTATTTTTCATTGTGCCATGCTTTTCAGTTTTCCCAATTCATACTGGGAAATTGAAATCACCCATCACTACAGCCTGATTGTTTTGCTATTTTCCTCATGTTGTGCTGTGGGCTGTTACTCTCTTCCCTCTACCGCCTGCTTGTTCCAGGAGCAACCAGCATCCTTTCACCTTACCGAGTCTCCTGCTAGCACATACTTACGCCTAATACAAAGAGTTGTTTTAGATTAAAATATAGCTTTGCAGGTAGAAAAGAAATTCAGCAGACTCCTCACATATTTCTCATTTAATTCTTTAGCTTTAATTAAGTTTAACCTCCTCTACAAACTCTCCAAGGACATAAACCAGGAACAGCTATAAGGACACATCTGCACGCTGTGACTGAATTTTCCCTATCGCAACCAACATCTACTTAAACTTTAGAAACCAAATTCTTAATAATGTCCCTCAATACTATAAAAAGCCATTATGGGTGTGTTTATGCAATCCAAACCTCTCAAAGAAAGAATGAAATGCCTTTCCTGTAGTTTTAAAGCTGCAGTCCCAGGATGATTTTAAGCAAACACATCGCACTGCCACTAGACGAGCGAGTCTTGTCCTTGCACCCAGAAGGGCACCCTCCTACCCCCACGGCCACCCCCTCACCACTCATGGACCCCCCACAGGGAGCCAGACCATGAAATACGGCACATGGAAAACAGGAGAGGAGATCTCAAACTGCAAGGGGAGACTTGCAGACGGTACCCTGTCCATGCACCGTATTGCAGAGAGGGGATGGCTGTGGCCTCGGTCCTTGTCCTATGTGGTCGTACAGACGTGTGAGCCAGCACTCGCCTGTTTATTTGCACATGCACCCACTGCAGGTATATATAAGCGAAGATCTTGATTGTGCAAAGATATGATTATGCTGTTACAACTTAAATGCACGCAACACAAGTAAAACGTTCAAGAAAACCCCTGCGCTTGACTTCACTCAACAATAGAAAGAGAAATCAAGAGCAGAGGGTGAAGTTGTACCTGCTCAGACCTTGTTTTGTCCTTAAGTTGTTTTGCTGTGGCTGATATTGCCTCACATACAGTTTTGCTCCTGCTCTGATTAAATGCTATATAGCAGCCAGCCTCCGTGGCTAAATGTCCATAAGGCTCTATACTCACTTTCTGAGAATTAGGACTCTTGATAACACACAGAGAAAGAAAAAGCTTTTTTTCTATATAAAACAGTGTTAAGTAAATAACAGGATATCACTATTAGAAGTAAAGCTGCAATACCATCTTTTTCTTACAAGTGCACCCATCACCCTAACGAAACATTTTTCTTCTTACAGTAACAATGGATTTCTGACAGAGATGACTAATAATAAAACCTTTGTCTATAAGTTCATTGAAAAAAACCACCAAAATGCACAATCTATGCTGTGCAATGAAGTTTTCTCTTGGTAGTTTCTTCGTTTGTATAGCCTGTTTTGGCATAGCATACTCAAATCCTGCAGCTTACATTCCAAGTCACTATGCCCCTATTTATCAAGAAAGTAACGAACATTTAATGACTACCTACTTAAACAGATTTTTGTCTTTATGGTTCCTGTATTATTATAGTCTAACAACAATACCAGAACTGATTATTCTTCTTTTGGAGGGGTGGTAGAACACTAAAAATGACAAAAACCTCAGATAAGTCTTCTAAAGAAAAGAGCAAATAAAAAGTTGTCTATTCTTAGCTGAAAAAATGATAAGAAAAATAATTTTTAAGAAATCCTATCCTTTACACCTTCTTCTCCTTTTCAGACTGCACCTCTGATAGTTTCCAGGGTCTGAAAATTGAGAATGTCCATTAAAAAGCATTACAACTCCTTTCTTTCCTACTTACAGGGAACAGACTATCCTCACTTCTCCCATAACACATAGAGGCAATGTTATTTTAAACATTTTAAACAAAACACTCTTTAGCTTCTGTCATAACACAAGTAACGTTACACAAGTTACGCAAACAGAGAACATATCAATGTATATTGTATGATGATCCGAGTCAGAATGCATAACTGATTTTTTTGTTTGTTTGTTTACTCCTTAATATGCTAAAACAGATTGGTAGAAAATTAAGAGGTGTTACCAAATATACAACATCCAAAAGAAAGAAATCCAAAGTTCAAATTAACTTTTATTTTTGTTCCCTTCCTCCCAGTCAATACGTATATGTTAGATACTTTATTGTATTTTGGTATTACAGCTAATGGTAATTATATCTATATAAATTTCTATATATATAAATAGACAACATTGATACCACTCTCCTTATGTGTGTATCTATATAAAGAGGGAAAGTAAGTTATCTTGATTTTATATAAATGCATTGAGTCAAAAAGGGAAAAGGGAGACTAAAATTGGCTTGGCATGACTGTGTAAGATTAGACACTAAAATTATCCTCCCACAGTCATATTCAGTTCTCTAAACAGTTTTAACTAATTTGCTTAGACACACTACTTTCTAGTGAAACTAATAAAAAAACATGCAAACTCTGTGTTCATTTTTGGTGCAAATTCAAAACTCTAAAAGTAATTTTTTTTTTTTTACTCAGTTCATCTTCATAGCACTCTCTTTGCTTGCTCAAGTTGCCATTTTGGGCAACAGCTTGTGCTAGAAGTATTCATATTTCCTAAATTTATTCATTTCAGGAACTTCAGCAATATTACGTGACTGCTATTGTCACAAAAAAAACTCAGAACTTTCAAAACTGAATAGGACTATTTATAGCCACCCACAGAATTAAACAAAAATTACCAATACCAGGGAATATTTCACACCTCCCACACCCCCCGAAAAAACAGGTATCATTTGTCCACATGAATTTGACCCCAGGAAGAAAAAACAACAGCCAAATACATCATTTATCACAGGAGTTTTCTTCAGCTTTGTTTTTACTCTGTTCCAGACGTTAAAGAATTTAGAAAGACTATTAGTATTGACTGGGACACGCACCGTACCTCATATTACATGTGTCTGAAAATTCAGTTAGGGCCTCGCGCTGGGCAAGCGGAAACCATCCTACCTCACGCCGCTGCTAACGGAGAGAGCGCCTTTCGTTTGGTTTTTTGCTCCCTCTATCAATGTATTTTACCACATGCAAATCAGTAGCAAACAGCTTATATTATTCAGTCAGCCAAAGAAGAACTTACCATTTCCGACGGCCTTCCCTCACGCATCCTTTCTCCCCTCTCCTCCCCTCAGCTTCTGTACCTCAGGCGGTAGAAAGACAAAATGGCGCCTAACAACGAGGCGGGCTGGGCTTGCAGGCCCTCCAGGTGTGTTAAATCATCGTCGCCCTCCAAAAGGGCCATCGACAGGTTTGCAACCAACGACTTTTCTCTCTGGTTATTGCTCCTTGGAAACCCAAACCCAACCCCACCCCACCCCGGCCACCTGAAGACGTTCTGGCTTCTGGCTAAGCAAAAGATTGCTAAATGCCTTAGGTTTTTAGCTAATTTTGGACGGGCAAGTACAGCAATCAGCTCCCCAAAACGGTTAGTGTTTGTGTATAATAACAACGCAAATAATAAACAGCACAAACAGTTGGAAGTTTGCGTACAATGTGCTCAGCGAGAATATCATTTCCTGGTTTCGGGTGGAACTAGTCTTGCAATGTGGTTACCATACAGTAAATCTCAGGTACTTGTTATCTGCCACTGGACAGACTGATCTCCCGCTGCTTTTGTTTACAACAATTTTGTTAACAGTGATTTTTTTTTTTTTTAATTTTTTTTTAATGTCGAATGGAAAGCTAGCGTGTGCCTTGCGAAACGGCCCGGCTGAACGGTCTAGAGGTGCCTAGCAGGTAAAAGGTTCAGGCATTAACAACACTACCTTTTTGGTGTTTCGGGGCCTCTTTTGCAAGGCAATAGCTTTTCCTCGGTCCCTATTCATCCTATAACTCTTCATCTGTGACGTACATATGACAGGCCTAAATCGTAAGTAACGTAATCTTTCTTCTAATAAAGTCAATGTTAGAAAAACATTATGCCAAGCATCTAACTAGAAGTAATTTTCCCGTTTTACTCCCTAATTGTAACTGTTTGTAAACTGAATACAGATTGCTTATAGAGAACGCTTAGCAATAGTGCTGCAATTATGTTTGTCAAACTTCTGGCAAGTTTAGATATTTTACTAAAAATTATGTATGGAAAAAACAAGTGCAGCCTGCAGAACATTTGTAGTATATTGACATAGATTTTTGTTTTAGTTTCTGGTAGTCCAAAAGATAGTTGAAGGATTTCGAAAGTATAGAGTAATTTAGCATTGTAAAAGCTCTATGTTATCGTCTACTGTCATTAGTAAAATCAATCCCAATTTAGGTAGCAAAATGCATTTAAACAGGTGTAATTCCATTCTGAATGCAAAAATTTCATGCTGTTGCTAAACATGGCTAGCACCTGAACACTAATAAGGTGCTAATTAAGAACTGCCATTTTGAGTCTATCGTGCTTTTGCACGTGAACTCACCATATGCTCTAGATCAGATTTCTTACTGTGGAAAAATTGAGATGGCTCAAGCTGATGATGTGCAATAAACCACTGCCGTTTAGCATCCTCTCCTCTACAAACGCCTTTCTTCCTGTAACCATAGCGTAGGCATTTGATAAGATTACCATACGTTTCTGCATCTTTTTCCGGTGTGTTATATTTGCTCAAGAAACCTGCTTTGGAAAATTATGGTGCAGTGGTAGAGAACCATCCACAATTAATACCAGGAGCCAGGGACCTGTCAGCTTGCTGGAGCACAAGTATTTACGTTCTTCCTAGTAATCTCTAGTAATGACACAGATCAAACCAGACAGTGTTGTAGAAGAAAAAATATGTTGGTCCCAGGCTAAACCTCAAGAACAGAAGACACCCTTCTCCATTGGCACTGCCCCGCTATCTAGATGCTGCTGTTAGATACACCAGTGCAGTCAGTGACTGTGAAAAGATGTATTTATTTCTAATATTATAAAGAAGAGATGCACAAGGGTGTAAAATGTTCAGTTAAAACACCAGTCAAAAATCACATCTGTTTCTGATGTCTGTTTTTTAAATATCCTCCTGAAGCAATGGACATAAATGTCATACCTTATTTGATACACTGCTATAGACCGAAGGGTGTTCTTATAGCCCTTATTGACAAGGGGCTATCAATCAAGCTGGGCCTATAATTGAATGAAACATAATTGTATATAAACAATATGTAATGCAAACGAAATTAAGTTTCATTTCAGAAGAGAGAATTAATTAAATTTTATTCAGTGATTGTTTCTCAAAATGAGCGAAACTTCCATTTGCATCAGTGGCCTTTCATATATGCATGAGTATTTTTATCATTAGCTTTCTAATTCTCTCTATAAATAAAAGCTCAACTACATGACACATCAGCCTTGCATTTACTTTTTGAGGCTCATATATTACATCACGACTGATGTTCTAGGAGTTGCAATGGAAGAATAGCACTTGTACCTGTTTCCAAGAGCTGCCCATGCGACTGCACTCGTGAGACATTTAAAAGGGTCTGTTTATTAATATTAGAGATTTGCAGCAAAATTAATCACATATTCAAATAATGTTATTGTCTGTTGTAACATGTTTAGATTATTTTAAAATTATACTTCAGTGCCGCTTTCTTTTCATGTCCAGACAGCAAAGGTAGAAGAAATGCCTTATTTTGCAGATAAGCCGCCCTGTCCCATGTGGCTTGCACTTGTGGATTTTTATTCCTACATTTAATCACAGGATATAGGAGCAGTCTTTTTCATGTTGCAGTACACAGACAGTTTTCAAACTATGTATTTCTCAGAACACAGGAATTGTATGCAGAGCTGAAAATGAGAAGACAGTTTTCACTTGTAAACAAACCAAAACCCACAAAGTTCAGTTTGACATGGTAGTCAATATTTCAGCTTGTTCTTGCAAAACTAAGCCATTATGCCATACCAAAGCCTAAAGTTCTTGAAAACGGAATTCCTTTCGGATGTTTGCAAGGCGATAAAATGCATGTTCTGAATAACATCAACAAGAGTGCATCGTGTGTGGGTAATTGAGATCTGACTTAGATTTGTTGATTTGCTGTGAAAATTCAATGCTCAATATACATCAGGATTTTCCATTTCTTATATGTGTTGATGTGGCCTACTGGCAACATTACATTGTGTCACAAAAAATACACTTAGTCCTGCAACTCTTGGTCATGTGCATTTTCCCTAGGCATAGTTCCACATAGGTCGTTCAGGAGGGAAAAAATATGATTTATAGGGATAAGGAACACAAGGTCAGACCCCTAGGGAACATTTAAGATCTTCTAAGACTATCTGAAATTCAGCCTGCCCTTCTTACTTGTCAACAGCTTTGTGTTCAGTATCTGGATAAGATTTTTGTCTGCCACGTTTGGAAAGAACAGATTACATCTGCATATTTGTGATACAGAGGGAAATAATCCAGATTTATGCCTTGTAGGAGGTACTAGGTCCGCATCACGATTTGAGAAAGGTAGCATTAGCCACCGGGGCTCGCAGGCTCCACTCCAGCAGAGGTGAAGCTGATACAGCACCGCAGGACAGACAAGATACAAGACTAACTTAACTGTTTATGCAACACTGTCATCCTTAACTGATCGCTCCTCTAGCTGAAGGCGGGAGCGTTAGTTTGCGATCAAGCCCGTAGGCGGAAGAGCATGTAATTGCATTGCCCCCAAAGCAACCTGGCTGAGAGATAGTGACTTAAAAAGTCGTAATATCCCTCACGGACTCTCCATTGTGCTGGACAGAAATGAAGTGACATATATCTGCACCTGGGGTGATATATGAGCCAAGAAACATCAATGTCATTACGCCATCAGGTACGCTGGTGAATTATGCTTCTGCTCATTCTTCATCTTCATCCACCTCTTACCACTTGTCTGCACAAAATGGGTTCTTATTCATTCCCCGGAGCTCACTCATCCCTGAGTACAGAAAGCTATAACAACTCCTGAGCTTAAAAGAAGTGACCTACTCCTCCCCACACTTGTAACCTGGAATGAAGAAAAGGTCTTTATTTCACACACAGCAAGGCACAGCCATTCCTTAACGAAGAGCCATGCACATTTCTCTCCCACCCCTTCCTCAAAAGCAGCTTATGTGTTTTTCCATATTTATTTCCATTCCATTATTTCTCGGTACTTAACCGAGAAATAATTGTCACACAAGAAAATGTTCAAAAATACAGTCTCACAGAGTCATAGACTCTTTGAATATCTAGTCCAACCCCCCTGCAATGAGCAGGGACATCTTCAACTAGATCAGGTTGCTCAGAGCCCCGTCCAACCTGACTTCGAATGTTGCCAGGGATGGGGCATCTACCCCCTCCCTGGGCAACCTGTGCCAGTGTTTCACCAACCGCATTGTGAAACATTTCTTCCTTATAGCTAGTTGCTTTTGCAAACATTGACCTACAAGAGGTAGTAAGTTTAAGTGGATATTACTGTACACTCTAAGTTAAAATCTTTCTCATCATTTCTATACAACATAGTGAAAGTTGTGAAAATTAAGTTCCTTATATATAAACTAACAGGAAAAATGATAGTATGGAACTTAACGATTAACAGGAATACTAATTTCTGAATCAATATTGCAAATTATGATGGCAAAGCCAGGTCATTCTTTCTCAAAAAATAAAAATAAAAAAAATTAGCAAACCAACAGCACCATTAGATGCAACAAAGAATACCCAAGATTTGTCTTGCTGGTTTACTTAGATCTCTTCTTGTTTGCCAGGAGACACCCAAGTTCACCATAGCATGAAATGCCATCATCTTTAAGAGAAAAACCTGAAATATGAAACAGATGTTACTAATGGAGACTTAACAAGATGTCCAAGCCAATAGTATTTTAAGTAATGTTTGACAGTTAAAGAGCACACTAAGAGCACATGGCATAGAAGAAATGTAGAAGACAATCCTGAAAGCATTCATTAAGTGTCTACAGGCCCCTGAAAAGGCACAGGGGGAGCAAGTGTAGTATGAAAACCCCAAAATTCCAGGCAGGTCCACCGATCTTTTAATCGTTTCATCCCTCTATGAAACCAAAACTAAAACAGAACATAAAATACCGATCTTTGACGTGCTGTGCTTCTCTCGGGGCCGCGCTGCTAGCGTTTGCTGCTCAGCAGCCCAAAATCCAGATCTGAGAGAGGAGCCCTGGTGACGCTGGGAGGTCACCTGTCCCTAGGAGCCCCTGAAGCGGGAAGCCCACCGGGCTGTGCCTATGTCGCTCCAGCCCAGAAAAGCATCCTCCTCTCAGCTCACAGAAATATCTCCCAGCAGCTGACAAATTTGTGCTAGCAGACCAAAATAACTCTGCAGGGGAAGTTTACAAGCACTTGCCGGCATGTATAAATAAAAGCTGCTCTTTCCAAATTTACCCAGGGCATGCACCTTTCACGTATCCTTGGGCCCACCCACAGCTGCAGTTTTCCAAAACACTGCTGTGTAGAGCAGAGATTAAACTTAACTGTGTTAGAAGAATGCCTGGAGTCAGCATAAAAAAGGAGTGGTGATTTTACACGCAAGACATGAGACGAGGTCTGGGAAGGGCAAGATCTGGCTCAGCAGCCGACAGTTTTTGTGACCTCGTGCAAAGTGTTTGCACCCCAAGTCCTCACCTTTGTAAAGCGGTTCTGTCAGGTTGGTCTGTCCGTCTGTCTCTCCTTCTTGCTGTTCAGACTGCAGCTTTCTCAGACCAATTTCTTGCACGTTGCATGTAAAAAGACTCAATCTGCAGTTAATATGCATCATCTGATGGAACTAGATATTTATTGTAGCGAGTTAAAATGAGACTATGATTTTCTTCTGTGTAAGCAGGATCACAAGAGTACCTCCTGATTTGGGTCGACTCATAATTCTCATCAACCAGACTCACTTTGACCCATCTGTGTCATCAACATTCCTGTTTGGATGCGCTTCAACTTTATTCAGAGGAACCTAAATCTTTATTTTACTTTTTCAAGAAAATAACCTAATCTGAGGTCTTACATAGCTTGCATTGGCCATAGAGACAAAACATCAGGAAATTAGTATTTTGGATGATGGAAAAACTCTCAGAGAGAATTGAATATGATAGGGGAATGAGAAAAGCAGAAAAACTATCAAAGTTATATCACTCTGGAGATGAAATTCAGGTAGCATATTGAGGGAACTGAGGGCAAAAAGAGAGATATTAGAAACGTTACACTTTGAAAGCCTGACAGGCCGAAACAAAAAGTGCTTTCTTTCATTTGGGGTTAAAATTCACCTAGTGTGTAAAGCAAACATGGGCAAAAATCGCCTTTATCCCCACCCACCTGAGAATTTCGTACCGCAGAACAACCCCTGAGCGGGTCTGCGGGGCGGAAGAGGGAATGCACAGGAGCAGCCAGGTCTGACCTTTCATTCCTTTCGCCCGAGAACCCCAGCAGTTCTTTCCTCCCTTGTTACCACCATGCTGCTGCTGCTGCTGTGAGAAGGGGCATTGTTGTTCTCCACAGTTAGTCACTTATTTATGGAACACGACTTTCCTCCTAATTACAGCAGTTTCTTGCTGAATACGTGGCTAGCAACCTGCTTATTCTTGCTCATATAATTTTTTTTGATAGTCTCTTGCAAAAAACATAAACAGACAAACACTATAACTTTTTATACCAATTTAGAGATTGAATTCCAAGAAAAGTAAAAGATGAAAGGAGTGACAGCTTGGTGCTACTGAACTCAGAAGGAAACCTGTGCTCTTTTTCTTGACGTTTATGCAGCCTAGGTCAGAAGAGATCAACTAGTCTGCAGGCAAGTGGCTCACAGGACATTTAGTGTAGCTCATGAAAGCACAGTAAAAATGACTTTACGTAAGTATCTCCAAGTGTTAACACAGTCCTGCCTTGCATCCTCCAGGCCCTTTCGGTCCTCCAGAAGCACAGGTTTTAGTTTTAGTTGCATCTCTGTAAAATATAAAAATGTCTGAAGTCTGAAAAGAGGCCTTATCCTGTGGACCAAAGGTTTTTTGATAGATGGGGTGGTGTTTCAGCATGGACCTGACCGCAGAACTCTTGCAGTCATTGATAATCACTCCCGCGAGCAGGTCCATTCATTTCTGTAGGGCCATTTACAACACAAATTACTACGCATATAAGGTAATAAAGTAGCATTAATGACAACTGCTCCCTGCCGATAAATAGTGCCTGAAGGCTAAGAAACCTGGAGGAAGCATTGCTCACTCAAATAAAGAACTAAGTTTGTATTTAAAGTGAGAACATTTTGTTTGTTTATTCAAGTAGTATTTAATCCAACCATGACAGCAATAAAATATTTTAATTCTATTTTTCCATCACTCCAGAGCCACAGTTTGAAAAAAAGAAAAATCACTTATTCCTTTAGCAGTCATTCCCATTTCCCTTTCCTTGTGCTGTCTGGTTAGCATCCATGGATCACTCCTGAGTGAATCTCGTAAGAGGTGCAAGTGAATAATCCTTCATTCATTATCGGTTTCTAGGAAAATAGTTTCTTTAGCTGTTGCTTTTTTTAAAACGGTCAAAAGAATTGTCATGGGGTCTTGGAGAATAATCACATAGCACCAGCTAAGCATATTCTATGTTAAAATACAATAAGCCGTTTATATCAGCGTTTCAAATCCAATTTTTAAGAAGAATCAAAACTTCGCATGCCACAGAATCAACAGGGAAATGGTAAGTGTTCAGTCATTAAAAATTCATTTGGTATTCATTGTAACAGCGTTAATCATAATGTATTCATTTGGCATTCATGTGGCTGTCACATGTAAGAGTTCAATTATAATGCACACTAGTTAATGAGCACATAAAGTGTTACTGAATCAACATTACTGTGCAACATTTTCTTATTTGCATTATTCATATGCTTCAGGTTTAAAAATCTATCACCAACAAGCTGTTAAAAAGCAGCAGTGTATTATAAAAGACACATTTTGGAGGCCTTGCTTTTGAAATCTGTTCACCGGGCTGGCTAAGCAAGTGCTTATGTAGCCTCTGTCACTGTACTATCCCAGTACCTGGAGAGTTGCCCAGGGTTTTCACACATGCCTAAAACCATACTGTTAAAATGTGGTCCTATTATTTTCAACACGGACAGTACAGCACAACATATGAGTCCAGATGGATTAAGGCAATTAACTTCCCATCATTTCAGTGGGAACATTTAAACACTTTTAAGGAGCTGAGCACCGGTCTTCAGAGGAGGGAGTGCCTCCTTGTGATCAACATCACAGAAGCCTAATGAGACTGTTACAGAGGTAAAGCATCCACAATGGGTAAGGACCCTGTCAAGTTGTGAAGCATACTGGTAACTTGCACTTTTAGAAAAAAGTTTAGCAAAGTCTTGGACCCTGAGCGATAAATGGGAGGAAAAGGCTAAGCAAGAAAGAAGAAATCCATCTGCAAAAATGTTGGGTTTGGGAACTCCCGCCCTCCTAGCCAGCTCAACCTCGGCTTGTATTGCACCACCTCCCATCACCACAGGCAAGAAACAAACCCCCCAAAAAATAAAATTAAATGTTCTCTGGAAACTACAGAGTAAGCAGGAAATCAAGATAATTTTAAAAGTCTGAACAAACTTGGCAGGGAAAGTTTGCTTGTTTACCCAAGGCTGATTTTCCCATGAAGGGACCCTGACCTGCAGTTGTTCATGCTCAGAAACAGCGTTTGTGTCTACTCAGTGCCAGGAGCTCACGTACCTGGCTCAAACTTTAACTGAGGTAGAGACTTTAATTTAGGAATGCAAATTATTTCAAGATATCTTTCTAGTTTGGGAGAAGCCTAGGCTGCACGGAAAGCACTGTGTAATTTTGGAGATCTGCAAACACAAACCAGAGAAATAACAGAAAAGCACCTTTGAAAGGAAAACAAAAATGAAGTGCACAAGTGTTTTTCCACTATCATTTAAAATGTCACTGCTTTCGAAGCACCTGCCGCTTTCCACCTACTTCGTGTGCATTGCTTTATACAAGATCTCTAACTCTTTTTTTTTTTTACATTAAGATTTCTTTTTTCAAGGTACGTTCAGTTACCCTCAGTCTTTTTACTTGTGTCCTACATACCTTCTTTCTACAGTGTTCCTGTGTCAGTTTAATTCCTACATTTTGAAAAGAAGAAAGCTGGATTCACACTCATGGTCGCTTGGTGGGCTGAAAAGAGGAGTAGCTTGAGTTTATAGAGCAGTTCCTGTTTCAGCTAACTCTGTTGTTCACAGTGAGCTTTTAATGTGGATCCACTGAAAGTCCCCGTTCCAGAGTCTGTGCAGAAATTCTGAAAAGTGAGCAAAATCTCAGCAATGATACCAGGTATTTCAAAGCATATTGTGCATTTTCTTAAATGCTTTTAGTACATCCACCCTTTCCACTAAACTCTGCAGCACCGGATTGTTTGAAGTTAGCAGAACAAGATTTTGTTGCAGGTGTTCAGACAGCCTAAAACCAATAGTCTAGAATTAAGTCTACATAAGCAACTACTCTAAGTAATTAGATCATTTTCTTGTTGTCTGAGCTGAAAACTGTTAAAACAATGTAAAATTAATAAAAGCTTGTGATGACTACAAGTGTGATTTTGTCACTGGCGCAAATGTAGCAACTTAAAATGAATGCAAGAAACATGACTTCGTTTATATCAGAGAGTTGGTTTTTCTCCATCACAGCTACCATGCCCCTAGCTGTGTTTGCTTAAGCCTCGAAACTTCTTTGGGCCTAGTAACTGGCTAAATGACAGTATTTCTTGTTTGTTAGACTTTAGAAGAAGCATAATGAGAAGAGGAAATATTTATCAGACGGAATTATTGAAGCGTTGCCTTCTTCGAGGTAACACAAATATTTGCACGCGATTGGAGAGAATGAAAACAGAGAAGAGAAGGCAAACACAGATTTAAAAAGGAGACTATAAATTAGATACAGTAGTAAGAGAGAGATACAGAAAGTTAGAGGGCTAAAACATCTTGTTATCAAAATAAGAGTCCCACATCAAGGTAGAGTCACAACTATGTCTACGACACCTCTTTTCAATCTCTAGTATATAAAGCACATTTATGGCAATTTTAAAATAAGGATTGAACATAAAAATTGCCAGTATAAGAGACTGCTTTGGGTGTATTTTAAAGTAATTGGAGGTTAGGTTTTTTATCACTCAACCTCCCCTGCAAAATTATCAGCATACAAAACCTGAGAGATCTCTAAATTCCAGTGAGATGGTAAGACTAAAGAGAGCTGGAACTGCCAAAGCACAAGTCCTGCTGCTTTTTCTTGAGGACGCCAATGCTGTTTCCATACAGCAGCTGAAATATTGATCACTAATTAGATACAACAGGTGAATATTACCTGTAGTGTGCAAATATCTCACAGAATCATTAAGATTGGAAAAGACCTTTAAGATCATCACGTCCAACCACCAACCCAACACCACCAGGCCCACTAAACCAAGCCCTGAAGTGCCACGTCTACATGTTTTTTGAACACTTCCAGAGATGGTGACTCCATCACCTCCCTGGGCAGCCTGTTCCAATGTTTGGCCACTCTCTCAGTAAAGGAATTTTTCCTAATCTCTAATCTAAACCTCCCCTGGCACAACTTGAGGCCATTTCCTCTCGTCCTATCATCGGTTACTTGGGAGAAGAGGCCAACACCCACCTCACCACAACCCCCTTTCAGGTAGTTGTAGAGAGCGATAAGGTCTCCCCTCAACCTCCTCTTCTCCACACTGAACAACCCCAGTTCCCTCAGCCGCTCCCCATAAGACTTGTGCTATGGTAGGCTTTAAATGAAAGAATCCTTACTGTGTCTACTAAATCTCTTCCCTTTTTCTAAATATATTGTTTTCTTGGAAAAGATTTCCCCTTTCACGTAGTGATTCTATTGCCAGGTTCTATCTGCAAATCATTTGTAATTCGATTTTGGGGGGAAATACTCAGCTTCTCAAATTCTCTGCTCAGCAGACATGCATTTGGTTTTGTTTTTCTCTAAAAATTAGAAAAGTGTTTTAAGGTACTAAACAAGAATGCAAGTATAGCTGTTAGCATTTTAAAATGTTGTCCTCTAATCACATAACTGCAAGAGCGTCCATATAACCAAATGCTACTCCCAAGTCAGCAGTCACACCTGCGATCTGCGTGACTATTCTATTCCTTCCAGATTGTTATTTGCTCTAAATGCAACTCTATTTTATTATGATGATATCAATTACTGTTTTTTGTTCCTTCAGTGCTTTTAGTATAGGACAAATGACTCATTTGGTAAGTGTTAAATACAGCAAGGTAAAGCTGGGTCATAATATCAAATTCTGCTGGTTCATGCTAGAAAAGCGTATGCAGCATGTGATCTAAGCTTCAGCGCAGCAGGGATTTAGGCTTTATTGACAAGCCTGAAAACATTATCTCATAAATTCTTTGCACAGAATTCCCTAGTAATCAAGGAGTTTGAGCATCTTATGTATTTTTGTAAATGAAACATGCATATTACCGATTGAAAATAATGAATGTTATGATTGGGAGAAATGTATCACTTATATGTACTTCAAGCCTTCAGCCAAACCCTTTCATTAAAGAAGATTCATTTCAGGCTAAGTATAAAAGAAGTTGGAGTCTCTTTTAGGTAAAATTCTCCATTTTGTGCTTTCTGATAGCAATGCAAACTACATTGCCATTTGCTTGAATATAAAATACGCTTAAACAGAATATAAATGCACAGTGAAGTCCACCTGAGATCACAGCAACTCTATTTAAGGATGTACAACGACAGAAGTGGGGCTTTCAAGTATTCTGTCCAAGCTCACCATGTGCTTACATGACTGATTTTACAGAGTCCAAGTTTGCGACCGGCCCGGCTCTCATATGACTCCCCAGTGGATCCAAGGCAAGATGACACACCAACGCTCTTAGAATAGCCCTGGCTAACCCACCTTGAGTCTCCCGAAACCTCATAGCAGATGCAACATCAGACCTTTTTAAGAACAAATGCCTCTTCCGTGTCTGCCCATTGCTGACATGACTACAACACCTTCCAGCACAAGGATAGTCAGATGCTGAGCACGCACAGCTACACCCAGGACCTGTCCGCCCACCCTGCAGATAAAGGTAGTCTGAGGCTTTCACTAAGTGGCAGCAGAAGCTCAGATTTTCTTCTTTTTCATATTTCTGAGTTCTCCCAAAACTGGTGATTGATCTTGGGTCTGTGTTCAATTAGTTTGTATTATAGGAGATAATTTAATCTGCCAAGTATTGACTCATGCAATATAGGCATGTACATTCAAACTAGTTGGGTGGATGCCCTTTACGGTCAATGGAAATAACTAAGCTTAATTCATCTTACAGTAAATTAGGACATCTAAATCACTGCTGCCAAATCACCAAACAGCACAGAGGACAGTGAGGCAAAGAACGTATTTAATTTTCTAATAAGCTTTGCTATTTACCTGTTCTTTACATAAATTGCTACGTCTTTTTCCTTGTAACATTATTCTTTGTTCAGTAATACATTATCCCCTTATGTCTTTATTCTCTATCCATTATAGGAATCTTTCAATAACAATGAGATTCTTTGGATGATATTAGTAAAGAATGAACACTGCCAATGTCCACCCTCATTTTCATTAAACGATCGATGCCTTTTTATAGATCCTATTTGTCATATATCCTTTGTGTAATGGTGAGCAACAGGTTTCTTAAATTTCTCATGCACTACAGCTTTCATTAAAACTTTTCTTCTCTATAGGGAACATGTTACATCTATAAAACACATTTCAAGGTTCTATTGTTTCTGCATAGAGAAGCAGGATAAAGGACTGGAAAAGATAGTTATACTTGAAAAACGTACTGTACACATTTAGACAGACTTTGACAGTCTGTTTGCTTGCAGAGACTGAACTCGCTCTTGGAGAGACCTGGGTTCATCTGACAGTTAAGTACATTTGATTTCCTATAAAATTGGGATAACTGTTGCTGCTTTCCTTCTTTAGGTGAGAACAATACTGTTTTACTCAATATCAAATAATTTGAAACGTGCTCTACAGTTGAAAAAATAAGCTTAAAACTCCAACTATCCGGTTCCAAGGAGAGGGCATAATTGTACTTCAAAAGGCAACGATATTGCAAAACTCAAAACATTTGAAAGGTCTGTAAAGAAGGTACAAATGCAAGAAAAATTCTGCCGTGCTATCTTTGTCCTGAGGAAAACAGATCTAAATCGACAAGATTAACTGATGTAGAGTAATTCTCTAATGATGAAAGTTTCCACGATTGCCAGGAATAACCTCCAAATGGGTGCTCCTGAGCATTAACTTACTACAAAAACAGGTGAACATATAGCACAAGTCTGTCAGACTGCAACCCTAAAGGACATCATGCCTGAAGCCAGTTTATTCAGCTCATTCATTGATGGCTCTCTACTACGAAATGAACTCATCAAGACTGGATGCAGTCAGCCTCATGCAGTGGCAGTACCGTTCCACTCAACTGAAATAGTCTTTCAGACCTTTTCTGCACTTACATGTTGTGACACATTCTTCATGTTCTTCTGTACTGAAAACCCCTACTTCTGCTTGCTTTCTTTTTCTACTGGACTAACATGTGGTGACCCATATAATTCTGCAAAATATGTCAGTGGTTGAAATTCAAGCAAAGATTAATATTTAAAATGCAATCTACAAATATCAACTTTAATTAGTACATTTGACATACTAAAAATCAATACTTAAGTAGTGAAAGATTCTGCTGTTTAGACTGCACTCCACATGGATGATCATTTCTAAATTAAGAGATGCAAATTTAATCAATAGATTTAAAACTTTACATCACTTGAGGCACTTGAATTGCTTCTAATCAGCCTTGTAAAGTGAAAGTATCATTTAATTGTTGTTTTTTTTCCCCCTCTTTGAAAGACAAGCCTGCCTTCAGGCTGGATTTTGCTCAGAATAAGCTATATTATCTGCAACTTTTGCTCTTCTTTGTGATTCTCAGCAATTAAAAGTGTATTTAAAATGTCAAGAAAACAAACAGTTTAAAATCCCAGAGGTCATTTCATCATTTAAGAAACTTTAACAGAATCAACTTCTTAACATGGATTTTAAATAATAAAATTGGTAAAATGTAATTTCTGCACTGTAACAAAACAGAAGTACTTTGTTGCTGATGTGACATCAGCCTTTATGTACTTTACTGTGCTTACTTTCCAGAATTATTTTAAAAATTGATCATTTTGTGAAACAGACTGTATAATATTCTCATGCTCTTGTAACTGATACTATGAACCACAAATTACTGAAAGTTAAAATTCCTTCTTTTTTTCCCCTATTTTTACTTTTACAATCTACATGTTAACAATGTTGTCACAGTCATCTGTCAAAATATCTGAAAGATACCTTGAATACAGTTCATACTAAATTTGAGCCTTGAAATACTTTTTATTTTTCAAGAATGTTCATCAACAACTTGTTAATTACTTCTGCAAAAAGGGCAAGAAAGGCTGAAGACCTAATTTTACCTTTTTACATGAAAAGTCACACTGACATTGATAGAACTACTCACATACTTGGCGATTCTTTACATCTGGAATTAGTATGATTTTTTTCCATTTCATTTTCTAGGTTTATATCCGCACGATAATTGTCACATATGCTGTTGAATGTATCTTAAAAGCATTTCAGACCAATATATTCTGAAGATTTTGAGGGTAGATTTTTTGATAGCATGTGTGATGCCTGTATTTCCTTTAAAATGGACAGGTGCCAATTATAATGGAGAGGAATATGACCGTTTCATTCCCTTTCCCTGAAGCTCTCTGTGGATAGTGCTGCATGGATACCATACTTTCAAATGGAGCAGAGTAACTTCTTTATAAACTTTGGTATGCCACTACCTAGCTATTTGGCATGCAAAGGCATTGTAATTACATAAAGAAATTGGTTGACAACATACTTAAATTGTTATTCATCCAGTTTTTCTGTAAGCCACCAGAATTACATAAATAATTGTAACCTGCCGTCACTAGTAACATGCCTTCAGTAAAAAGTGCTTTTGAATCATAGGCAACAGGTTATGTAGACATTTGCATGATCTGAACTGGGTCAGCGTGCTGGTTTTGGCTGGGACAGAGCTAATTTTCTTCATAGTAGCCAGTATGGGGATCTGTTTTGGATTTGTGCTGAAAACAGTGTTGATAACACAGGGATGTTTCTGTTATTGCTGAGCAGTGCTTACATAGAGTCAAGGCCTTTTCTGCTTCTCACTCCACCCCACCAGCAAGGAGGCTGGGGGTGCACAAGAAGTTGGGAGGGGACACAGCCGGGACAGCTGACCCCGACTGACCGAAGGCATATTCCATACCAGAAGGAGAAAGGAGGAGATGTTCAGAGTTGATGGCGTTTGTCTTCCCAAGTAACTGTTACACAGGATGGAGCCCTGCTCTCCTGGGGATGGCTGAATGCCTGCCTGCCCGTGGGGAGTGGTGAATGGATTCCTTATTTTGCTCTGCTTGTGTGTGCGGCTTTTGCTTTCCCTGTTAAACTGTTTTTGTCTCAAGCCACGAGTTTTCTCACTTTTACCCTTCCGATTCTCCCGCATCCCACCACGGGGGAGTGAGTGAGCAGCTGCGCGGTGCTTAGTTGCTGTCTGGGGTTAAAACATGACAGTCAGCAATCCCTTCTTTCCACCAATTTCAAGGACAACAATCATATGACACACACTTAAAAAAAAAACCCTGGACATCACAACCAAATCATTCTTGTATTCTACAATACAGATGACTCACCCCAGCAGGAGTTTCCAGGGCAAAATATTTTTGGGCACGGGAGGGAAGCAGAGATGATATTTCATCTCTGAATTGTACACAGACCGTGCACTGCAGTTGCTTGGTTTCAGCATTGCAAGTACTGTGGCTTCCTAGATCTGAGCTAAAAACAGCCACAGATTTCCGACACTGAAGCCTTCAAGAAGCAAACAGCATTAGTTACTTTCAGGTGTTGTGAGGACATTCAGTAACATTTTCAGTACTACAACGTCTCAGTGTAAGGTAAACTCTGAATATAAACTCACAGGCTGTTGTGAAGGTAATGTCCTTTCTGTACGTGTAAACCCAGTTAGAATTCTGACTGAAAAATTGAGTTCTGTCCTATTTTTCTATTCAATACAGCACGATGAGGACAGCTAGGGTTTAGGGAGTCAAACACTGTATTTTTCTTGAAATGTTCTACCAGGTTGAGTGCCTACAAGTCCCTCTAGGCTATGGAAATCTTGGCTGAACAACTCATAGGTGTACTGGAATCTGGCAAATTTATTCCCTCAAACCCAGATCTCTTGGCTGTCAGATGTTAGGTGGGGAAAAAAAAACCAAACATACCAAGATACTTCAGCTTTACCATGCAATAAACTGCATCCCCAAACCGTCATTTAATGAGCATTGCTAGCATTACTAGAGATCTAGCAAGCAGCTTCTGAAGGAAAGGCCGGGGCTGCAACTAGAAAGTGTGCAGCAGTTATTTTCATATGCAGCAAACTATCAGACCTTTTCTTCTTATGCTGCTAAATGGGAACTACTTCCTGTACCACCTTTGAAAATCCTTTGATGAGGGTGACAAAATGAGGGTGACAAAACACCACCCAAGTGCTGGTGTGAAACCCGCCCCTTCCCTTCTCCTCTACCTACACACATTTTGTAGAGTGCTTCCACTTATAAATGTCTGTCACCCATATTCAGAGAGGGACACCGGAGGAGAAAATCCTATGAAAACTGAAAAGGAAAGCACAGAAAAATCTGAACTTTTACTTTGATCCAATTACTTTCTGTCAAGATATTATTCTTCACCTATGACCGTGATCTGTTCTTGGGAATCCTAAGTCACAGCCACGCTCTTGCAATGTAGAGTATGACTTGCAGCATGTTTGTACTGTACAGAATCTCTGTCTCTGCTGCAGAGATTACTTTTAACATAATGTCTTTTGATTGTTTTCAAGGTCTTATATGGTAATCTGGCCTGCATATGTTTTCTTTCCTTATCCATTTGACTAGAGTGCTTCCCTGTGAAGCATTCGTTCTGCTCTTTTTTGCCTAAGTTCATAGGCATTCTGTAAGAAATAGGTTTGTCATGTAATTCAAAAGAATCACCATTCTTTCCAGAAAGTTAATGTGTTACTGTGTAAAAATCCATACTGCTTTTATTTTCTTATAATTTCCAACTTGTATGCAATAGTTAAAATTAGGCAGCATCCAATATCTTATTTGTTAATAGAAAGGTCATTCAATACCATCTCTAAAATCTTAACAGCTTTATTCAGGAATCTATACATTGTCCAGAACTGGCAATCTATGTGCTATTCACTGATTTTGTAACTATTTATTTATTTTACTAGATAACGTATGAGCAATCAGTTATCCTCTGACCTTAGATCCCCAGGGCACTTCCCATCTGTCAGACGTTTCTGTAACTACACATGTTCTTTCTCTACATCGGTCTAATGCACTAGACTTGCACACATCCCTTACAACCAAAAAGCTGAAATAAAAACAAGAAAGGTGCCACAGCCAAAAAGCTCACTTCTGTTTTCCCTGTTCCTCTCCAAAACTCCAGGGAGTCCTTGTTTTGACTCTCTGTTTGAGCTTCATAATATTATATATATTTATGAGAACATCTTATGTTCTTTCTTCAGTGTGAGTGAAAGGTTGAGCTCTGTTCACTAAGGCAAAAACATCTTTACAATGAGGCAGGACCTCAAGGTATCTCCTTGTGACTCTCTGTGGCAGATACATCACAAACATGGGCCCTGAGGGTTGTTTATTTTCCTCTCCTTAATTCTTTGAGTAGGTAATTTTAATGAAATACAGAGTAACTGGACCTCTTTAAAAGGCTAGATGAGGAGCTTCCTGGAAATGTTTTTCCTGTGTATTTACACGGGACCGTCTAAAGTACAAATATAGTCCTTGGACAGCCAGCTCACATTGTGATGAATTTAATACACTGGCTCAGATTCACAGTTGACATAAATGTTTTGCAAATATAGGGCCATTAAAGTCAGTGAAGCTAAGTCAATTTACACCAGTTAAGGGTATGACAGTGTGTGCAGAAGATTTTGTTCACTGGCTTTTACAGCTTCACGGGTGAGGTGGCTTTTTAGTATGATAGTGGGCCTTCCCATTAGAAGGATGTCTTCTCAGATACAGAGGAAATGTATGGGAGAAGGGAGAGGAGCTCATTAAAAAATCCAATTATGATAACAGTAGTGTTGAAAACATCTGCATTGTAACTACTTATTGGTGGATGTCCCCATTTTCTAGGTATGTGGGTGGCTGACCTGGAATGCCTCAGCGGAGATGCACAGCGGTAGCCTTGATTTGGTTTGTATTTCTATTTTGCCACAACTCATAGCCATTAAAATAATTGTGCATCTCATTCAAGCACACACAGTTTTTAAAAAGTTCCCTCCCATGTGTTGCAAAGCAATAGCACACCACCTTCTCACAAGCCACCAGTTTCTCCAGGAGAATGCTGTGGGAGACAGTGGCACTGGTGAGGCCGCTCCTCAAATCCTGTGTTCAGTTTTGGGCCCCTCACTACAAGAAGGACGTTGAGGTGCTGGAGCGTGTCCAGAGAAGGGCAACGAAGCTGGTGAGGGGCCTGGAGAACAAGTCTTATGGGGAGCGGCTGAGGGAACTGGGGCTTTTTAGTCTGGAGAAGAGGAGGCTGAGGGGAGCCCTCATCGCTCTCTACAACTACAAAGGGGGTTGTGGTGAGGTGGGTGTCGGTCTCTTCTCCCAAGTAACTAGTGATAGGACAAGAGGAAATGGCCTCAAGTTGCGCCAGGGGAGGTTCAGATTGGATATTAGGAAAAATTTCTTTACTGAGAGAGTGGTCAATTGGAACAGGCTGCCCAGGGAGGTGGTGGAGTCGCCATCTCTGGAAGTGTCCAGAAAACGTGTAGACGTGGCACTTCGGAACATGGTTTAGTGGGCATGGTGGTGTTGGGTTGGTGGTTGGACTTGATGATCTTAAAGGTCTTTTCCAACCTTAATGATTCTGTGAGTACAGGGGCTCTTTTTCCGATTTATTTCCTCATGATGCTCACTTCACCTAGTCTGTTTGTCGTGGCAGTGACCTGACAGACTTCCCCTGCCCCTTATTTTTAATATAAAAATATTGAAATAATACAACAACTGAAAAATGAAAATTGACTGCTTATTGATATCCTTTATCCCATTACCAAAACAAACTCTGATTTTATTCACTAAGGCTGTTCCTGATACCTCAAAAATTAGAAAAGAATGTTTTGGGATATTGAGGTTATTTTGTTTTGTTATTTATTATGAAAGAAAAAGGTCTAGAAACTATTTATTTGTGGCTGTAAACCTATTTGCTCGAGCTGTGCTGGGAAAGGTGGTGGCACAAATTTGGTGTAAATGATAGCAGTAAGTACTCATTCCTTCAGAATAACTTTCTTATCTCTTTCTGAATTTTACAGAAGCCTAATAAGACTTCATGGAGGCATTTATATTTTCCTGTTGGGAGAATAGGAAATATTTCTAGTGTTGAACATGAAGGAAAGGAAAGAAAAATCTATGCACAGTACTGGCTAAAAAGGAGAATCCTGTAGGATTTGTTCATTTTCCTTAGAAGACTCAAATTAAAAATATTTTTATTTTAAAAGTGTTGCAAATAGATTTGAAAGTGTTGGGGTTCTGACTTAAAAAAAAAAGTATACTGTTGGGAAAATTATGTAATGCTACAAGGCATATGCACCAGTTTCAGTATGCATTTTTCAACATGCCACTTAAAGCACAGATTGGTACATACCTACTCAGTTTTTACTCATTGCTCCAGGATGCAACTATATTTCCCTTGATATACTTGGGTAATAAAACAGTTGGTGGTAATTATCTTAATGATTTCAGCATGAAGATTAGTAACCCTTGTAATTTTTATCCTTGCTAGTATAAATCAGTTTACAAGGGCTCAAAGTACCTGTTAAGCTGCCAAAGCAGTGTACACATTTTCAGTGCTCAAATTAACCTCTGACTTTAGAACAGAAATACTTGTGTATAAAGACTGAAGCCTCTCTACTTTTTGAATCGGAGGCATTAGTAACTGAAATACCATTTGGGAAGAGACTGTGGATTAATGCCCTCGTTCCAGAAGGGCAGAAGGAATGAGGAAAAAAATATGCTACCCTTCAAAATGAAATTCAGATACAAAGGAGCTGGGAAAAAAAAAATCAGTTTCCTTTGTTTTTAAAGAATGTTCATACTTTGGAATTATCATAATTACTGTAGTATTACATTATGTGTATTTTATACACAGTATATCTAATACAATAATACTATGTATATAATATGTAATGATTGCAAAGAGTTAGTGCAGACCCTCAATTTATCACAGTTCAAAGGCACTTATTTAACTTGAAATGCATGTTGCAGCCCCTCTTTATTCTGTAAGTCAGTCAAAGAAATTTTGCTGCAGTGTGAGGTTAAGTAACCCTGTAACCTGAACACACAAGCATGTTCTGCAGTAACACCAAGAGTCACTTGTGTAGTCCTAACCTGTTTATAAAAAATTCCATTAAGGAATTACTCTCGCATGTATGAGCACTGAAATACAATATATATACAATTGCACAGATGAAGATTGCAAAACAGCCAAACTATTTTAAAAAGACTGGTAGATACATACTTTTCCATCAGTTCAATTTTCTATTTAACTTGTGTACTTTCCAATTACATAGCAAATAATTAGTCCAGGTCTCTTATCCCGAAACTCCTTTACATACAAAAAGCCGGTTCCAATCTATGATTTTCCAGCACAAATCAAGAATCAGGCTGTACACTGTCTAACAAGAAGTCTCTAGTTGGAAAGAAAAGTTTGAGTTAACTTTTAGATTTTCATCCACGATCAGATGTAAAACTGATAGCAGCGTATGTGTCTTAGAAGTTTACTTAGCTTGTCCTTGCGTTCAAGTGACACACTTGATTTGTCAGTAACCAAGGAAGAGCCTGAAAGAAATTCTTTTATTTCGTCAAAATTAATTTTCCTTGTAATATTTCAAAGATGAGATTATGAATGCATAAATATAACTCTTATAGTTTTCATTGGTTTTATTGTTTTCTGTCCTATCAACATTCATTGACTATTAAAGGTCCAAGAGAAACCACACAAATAGTCTACAAAATAGTTTTCAGTAACTTTGCCTTTGTTCTTTTTCATTTTCTGCTTTACCTAGCTTTTACTATTTTTCATTTGTCTATAATGTATCTTTTATTCACTATTCATGACATAGAAACAAAATGGGGGAAACTCTCTTCTTATTTCTTTCTATTTTCTCAGCTTCTGCGTGCAGTTTTTGACAACCATCTGCTTAGATTAGACTTCACCTCCTTCTCCCATTCATCCCTGTCATAATAAAATATTGACAGAAGCAATTTCTTCCAGGAAAATAGAAAGTTAATAGATAAGTGAAAGCTCTACTTGGTTTTTCATTAAAGTCCTGATGTACTCTCACAAACTGTGTTGTATTTATTTATATGATCATCTGAAGTTGTAAAAAATTAAAAGGTGAAGCTCCAACCCAGACAGCTGGATTTCACAATGGGATTCAGACTATATCTAATATTCACAAATTACTGTAGAGCTTTTGCAAATAGCATGTCAGGTGGAAATCTCTAGGTGCAAAAAATGTAGTGTAAGAAGAGGCTCTTTAGCGGTAATTAAAGGGCACAAATGACAGCATTGCCCACACCCAGGTTTACATAAATGAGAAAAAAAAAATCGTGAGACAGCCAGGCCTAACATAACTTCAGTATTTCTAAAATAGTGTCACTTTTTTTCCCTAGAAAAGGGCTGCAGGCAGATGAGCAGGCCAGTGGCTACCCCTGGCTTGCGGTTTAACGAACGGCACAGACGTGGAAAGCTGCAGGACGTGAAGTGAGGTCGTTCAGGGGGACGTAGGGCAGAAACGGCCAAATTTCACAGGCACTCAGAGGCGAGCACTGGGGTTTTATGGGGAGCCGAGTTTTGCAAAGCCAATGGCACCGAGGTACCTGTGGCAGCAATACCAAACATCGCCGCGATTGCCTAGGCAACTACCAGAAACACCGAATTTGGGTACAGATGTAGCAAGCTGGGACCAGTGGGGAAAAGGGACACCATGGTATGTAAATCCCATAGCAGGTGCCGTGCATGGTCCCTGACTGCCACAGCCAAAGCCAGGTGAGACCCCAGCCCATTGTCCCCCACAGACCACAGCAGCCACAGCTGCCCCACGGTGGGGACGACTGGGGCAGGTTCACCGTCCCTGGCCCTGGGATCCCCTTGCAGCACCTGTCCCGACATCAGCAACTACCCACCGCCAATAACCTTCTTCCTTCTCCCTCAGCGTTCAAGGAAGAATATCCACAAGAAGAAACACATAGCTGTGGAGACCTTGTCTTGTAAAAGTCTTCCCTCATACAACCAGTTAAAAATTCTCAGGGATCTGATTTGTCTGCGTTTTTCCGGGTGGCTTTGGCAGCTGCATGCCATAATCCAACTTTTGATGTTCTAATGATTTTGGCTGGCAAAGCTCCTCAACATTTTTGTAGTAGGCATACCAACCCTTAGTTGATAGTCTCTACTCAAGGATCACATACCTTCCCATAGCTATGACATGACTCTGGCAACACACACACCATTGACCAGTATCTTGGCCATGACACGAGGTCCCTCTCCAAGCGGTGTGTTTCCAGTAGAACATCTCATGCCTTGCAAGCGTGTCCTACAGTCTTTCTCCTCAACCTTGCAATCTTGCATTTGGCCATTTTAAAAACCGAGCGTTTTTTCCCAAAAGAAACACCTTAGAAAGCAAATTAGACCAGTCTATATATATGAGCTATCTTCATAATTACACAGTGTTCAATCAGCTTTAGTGTCATTTGTACATTCTCTCAGTAATAAGTCCATATATATTCTTCCAGATTTTTTGCTGATTTACCTAATAGCACTGGAACAAATTGGTAAGTATTCTTACTAGAAACATCCACAGCAGATGATGATGTAATATTAGGCAAAGTACTTTTTGCCACCTACTACTTTAGCAGTGTGACTGAGCACCTTAGTCTTTTAAGGTTCTTTCTATTAACCCTATCTCCAACTTCTAGGAGGTGCTGAATTTAAGAAAAAAACCTGCAATGTAAGAACCTATGTAATAATTAGGATATTTAAATGGCTAATAGAAAATATAAGAGACTTTGCAAATTATTTTTGTACTGGGAAGCTGATGTTGATTAGAAGAATTTGGTCAAAAAAATCACTAAATTGATTAGCAAGAATCAGATGGGGATGATGCTAACAGAGTTAACTCATAAGGAACATAGCTTCAACCAGTTTCAGAAAATCAGAGATAGAATTAAATTGGCTTCTCTTGTAGCCCTTGTTCCTGAGAAAGGGGACAAAAGGCAGCAGAGAAATAAAGGAAGTACCAAGACAGACAGACAAATTGGCAGTAGCTATTTTATAAGATCTGATAAGAAAGCTGGATCAACTCTCAATTTCCCTGTGCCCTTTGTCCTTCTTGTTTAAGAAAGTATCACTGAATACTAAGCCTAAAGCACTGAGATGGCCTGATTTGTAATTAACGGTTATTGGTGGCATAAAATAAATACATACTTCAGTTTTACTGGACATTCCAGGGTAGAAATGTAACCAAATATGGGTGCTACTAATTAATTAACATCTTAATTTCTGGAGTTTTGTGTAGTGCTGTTGAATATGATTTTTAATTGGACGCCCAGTTACTTTAAAAACTTTTCAGTTATGCTGCACCAATAAGTTCACAATATAAATAGATATTAAAGCCAAACACTATTATCTGATCACATCCTCAAATACTAATATACAGGAAAACTGTTCTACTATTGTTCTAGGAAAATAAAACATTGGTATAATGTTTATAGAAAAGACAAAGTTTAAAAATTTTCCCATGCAACATAAGTAACACATCTTCAGGAAAGGGTTTAACAATTCTTGAGTTCTCCTCCAAAGATTAACTCACAAGCTCTGAAACAGTAGTGTTCAAGTGCGTAGATAAAAGTATATAATAAAATGCTTAATCACTGTTTTGCGTGCAAACCTGAAGGCAACTTTTATTGTGGAAATCCTCTTACCTTTCCATTAAATTTTCCCTCTTCTGAGCAGATGGGGAAAGGGAGGAGGAATGATTATTACTGATTTAATTAAGCTACTAAGATTACTGGTCCAGTCCATCGGGAAATGACAATTTTGAGACGGCGAATTGGATGTAATCATCTCACCTCATTACTATTTTTGTCATGAAAGTAAATTAATTTTGTATATTTTCTGTTCTCATTACTATACTTGTCATAAGAGAGAACTATCAAAATTCTAATAATACCTGATGTACTTTGGTAATTATGGTACTATGCTCCACAACTTTGACATTTTCAACCCTGTGCTTGATTTGCTGGCTATTCCACTCCTCCCTGTCAGGTTAATAAGGGCTGTAAATAAGGAACCAGCTAAGTAATTTTCTACAAAATGCAATTGCCCCACTTTATCCCTTCCCAGTTTTCACGGGGGTGGGGGACGACACGACACAAACAGAAAATTAAACTGAGCTGCACTGGTATCAGTGCACTTTAATGTATTAGAATTTTTGTTGTGCACTGAACTAAATGATACAATAAATGTGAAATAATATCTCTGGATATCAAGTTTATGTTCAAATCCAAAGATTAAGCTCTTCTTTCTGGAAGTAGGCAGGTTCTGCTAATGAAATCTAACCACAATTACATGGGTTACAATCAAACAAATGGTTTTGTGTGTTTACATCTAGAAACGTTGTTTCAGTTGATTAGAGAGAACATCTTGGATACCAAAATTTCCATCAAATGCAAAACAAAAAATCAGAAGCTTCAAAATAGAAAGTTATATACTGCTCTTGCATTATGCTTGAGTCTCCTGTTCCTGAGTAAAATAATGAAAAAGTGGGAACATCAATTTTTTAAAAAGCACCCTGAATGCCTGGGAGTACAGCCCGAACCAAAGAACTGCAGCAACTTACGTACACTTAGAAGAAAAACCTTGTGTCCATGACGAGAGAAACCTACCTGCCTTACTCCTAGCCCAACACGCCTGCTGCACCTCCGTATGGCTGCTGTGGCGTGGGCAGAGGGGCTAGGGCTGCGGTGGCGTGCCCAGCGAGTCTGCTCTCTGGCCAGCTGCCTGTAGCTTCCTCTCCTTCCCCGCCCGCATAGGTGGAAGACTGTTGCTGCCAGCGTGGGGGTGACAACAGGACTGGCGATACCGGCGTGTCCCGCAGAACGGTCTCTAGCAAACTGCTAATGCTCAGTTATGTGGCAGGAGCACAGGAACCAGCGACATGCACCTCACATAACTTCCTCCAAATCCACCGGGAGACCCATGGTATATATCTCTTCCTCCTTTCTAAAGGCTTTTGTTCCATGGCTCACCTTATTCACCCTCTTCTTTGTGGACCTGTGACACTGAAAAAGACATGAGACAGACCGGTTTAGCTGTCAGCGGTGTTCCAATAACACACTACTATATACCGCTCATTTTCAGGTAAGGCAATCATTAAACCTGCTGGAAATCAGAAGACCTCTTAGCTTGTGAATGAAGGAAAGAACCAAAGAGAAAGGACCAAAATGATGCTGGATAGAAGAAATTCTTCAAAAACATATCCACCTTTTCCTCCAACAATGGCAAAATCTGCCACTTCCTAGAGCAATGCAAATTTATACCTTGAATGATAAAGTTTTCCAAAAATATCTTTCATCAGCCATACCTTTTTAAAAATGTGTTTCTCCTGGATGAAGGCATAGCAACACTGATTCATGCATTTGTACTTCCATGCTCTATTTTTGTAATTAATAGGTAAATCTGAAAGTCAAAATTTCACCCTGACGGCGCCTATGTGACTGCCCTCCTTCTTCCAGGGTTCTGGGTTTAGTAGGACCATGAAGCTTATGCTGAAAACCTTCCACTGGCATCCAGTCACGATCTTATACCAGCTGAAAGCTTTGGTTCAAGTTTTCAAAGCAGTTAAGGGATCAACTTCCAGCTACATCAGAGAATACATTTTGATCTATAAATCACAGAAACAGTGATATTTTTCAGGGAACACAGAGTGTGAAGATCACAAAAGCCAGAACAAAGCATGCAAGAGCCAGGGAGAATGTGTTTTCTCTCTAAAGAGGCGCAGCTCTGAAGGGATCCCCTGTCTTTCAGAGGACACCAGATAGAGCGGGTCTGACTGCCTTTCAGATGCATCATATGGCCCCATTTTAAGTGACAGAATAAATTTTTGATATCTAGCTCAGTAATCCTCCCAAAAGACCTCACCAACTGCACTCACAAACTAAAAATTAAAATCCCTAGTCCTCATGAAGTTGTGGAATCAAAAAGGCAAAGGCATCAAAGCCTTCATAAATTTTATGAGTTATTATAATGTTATGAGGGTATATGAAGCCAGGTGCTACTCCTCTACCACCATCTTCTTGATCCACATCAATGAGAAGAAGTTTCTACCTAGAGCCTCATCACAAAATGGGCAGTCTTGGAGATCAAAAATAAGAAGTTATCTGGTAAAAATAACGCTAGTGAGCAGAAGAATTGGACAATACTCATTAACTGTAGAAAGACCTAGACGCCGAGATGCTATTTCTAAAATCTCCTTGGCACTTCAACAGAAAGTGTCATTACAGACTTTGAAATCACATTGCAAGCAGCCTTCATAAGTGGCCCATATGAAGTTGTCCAAGCATTAGTGAACATCTTGCCATAGCACTGGGATTTCAAATTACATGACAGTTTGACACTCATGCATTCTTTATTCTTTAAGGATTAAATCTCTCCCATATCCCAAAATTAATGTAGATTTACAGCTCTGAGCAAATACCTGTAATGAAAGAGCAAATTCTTGTGGAGAAGATAAGGGTTATAGAAACAGCATCAGATAAAAATGATGAACATGATTATTTGCAGCCACTGAAACAATTTCTATGGAAAGGACTCGAAGTGGCTAGAAAATCTGATAGTAGAAAGAAAAAATATGGCAAATTATTTTTAGTAGATATATTAATCATTTAGAGCTTTTAAATCAAATGAAACGGGTCTGCAGAGAAAAAAACTAGTTCCACTGAAATTTAAAGCAGTATTGCCACTGACCTTAATAAAGTCAGTGAGTGTCTAACATAATTCTGTTGTGTCAGGCTTATTATTTTGTCTAGACAAAAGGCAAGATCATATCTGTAAGTCACGTAACAGTTTTGTATCTGTTAGGGAACAATAGTACTAAGCGAAAAGATTAGAGATGGATTGCAGCAAAGATTTGGTTTCTTCTGACGGCACATGAACTATTCAAGAAGGATACACATCTATCATCTCGTAGAAGAGACTTCCTGTGACTCCATGAAGAGAAATAATTCTCATGAGTTACACTTTAGCTGGCTTTAATGAACAACAAAGTTTCATTTTAAGCAGTTGGGAAATTCAGAATTTGCAGGCTGGATTGTGCTGCTTTTTTAAGCATTCTGAACAATCAGATATTCATTAACAACCTCCCTTTCCTCTGGGACCCAAAAGCTCTGAAGCAGGTATTAAATACTCCCATTTTCAAGCATTCAAAACGAATTCACAATGTGTTCCATATTTACTAATTCACTAAAGTTTGATGGTCACTGGAAAGCAGATGTTAGGGCTTTCCTGGTAATGTAAACATCTGTGTTAGCTATGAATAAGTAAAGCTCTTCTAATACAAAAATCTTTATGAAGGAACAAATTAAAAAACCTTCAAAGAACTTAATAAAAATTAACCTGTTCTAAGTAATGTATTTTTATAGAGGTGATCTGAATGCTAATTCTTTCCATAAGATCTAAGGAAGCCTCAGGCTATATTTCCAGACAGTATATACCAGAAGAAATATAACAGTTACATAACTATGTGTAGATTATTAGTGGTTGCCAAAGAGATTCATTTGATATTTTTATGATCCAACTGTTTTCCATTTAGCCAGCAGACACTGATAATTTTGTTCTGCACAGAAAACCATAACAGACCAAATAAAATATTTTATACAGTAAAGCTGTTCTGCCCTTAAGGTACAGAGTTTTTCCATATTGTTTCCATTTGAAAGTTTATTCAGATTATGACCCCCCTGCTGACACTGATACCTCTACTCCCTCTCTCCCCTCCCAACTCTTAAATCAAATAGTTGGGTCAGCGCTTGTACTTTTACTTCGATTATGTGAAGTCCCTGTGGAAAGATACAGTACATTTAAAACGCCTCTATTTTACAGTCTGCTGTGAGCTTACATATTTGAATGCTTAATTTACAGGCATGCTCAGGGAAGTGTCGACGCAAAGAAACCGGCTCTTCATACATAGCCCAGATCAAAGCGGTACTTCTCAGCAACATGTGCTCTATGGCATCCGTTAAATAATTGAGGGAAAAAATCTTCCCCAAAACATCTGTGAGTAATTTAAATTAAATTTTAAAAGTCATGGCTGACTTTTGCATTACTTTGCCTTTCTGCCTCTCCCGTAGCCTGATTTTTGTTACCAAATGACCTCACGCCCTACCCGCCGCGCTGACTACCCGAACAACGGTGCTGATGCACTCAAGAGCGCTGCAAGCTGAGGCCAGCAAGCGCAGCCTCGGACCTGGGCAGACGCGGAGAAGTCCCAGACAGACGTCCAAATGACCAGAAGCTACACACGGCACCCAACTCGCGCCTCTGTGCCCTGCCTCTCAGCCCCGCTCGCCAGCGTGGGCCCGCCGTGCCGTTGGCTGGGCGCACAGGACGTCCACCGGCTTTCAGCAGAGGCAAACCAGCTTGCGCCCGCCCGCGACACGCTGCTCACCGCCTGCCCCGTCACCGACACATCCCTAACGGCAAACAAACGTGCAGGCTCGAGCCAGGTGCCTTCATGCAGACGTGACTCACCAGCTGAAACGCCTTTCTGACCTGCGGGGGTCAACACGGTGGCCAAGAGGCATCAGCCTCCTCTACGCAGGAGGAAGAACGAGGGTGACGGAGCTCAACGTGAGCAGCCGTGGTGCAGATGGAGCCACAAGGCGGCAGAGACAGACATCTCATTGCTATTTACATTACCTGGGCATTAAGATGTTACGCTGTACAGTTCTCGCTCCAGCGTGAGAGAAACAAGCACCTCTGTGGGCAGCCCTGAACCAGACCGGAGAACACATCCAGCAATCAAGTAACACACTGGCCATTTTTTTCTTCAAGAGGGGAATATTTTAGTTGGATCCCAGTTCAGTTCACTTCATCATATTGCTCTGGGCAAGAACAAACAGTGGGGATGAAACATTTTAACCTAATATTGCAGCCAAACACTTTTTAGTGTTGGAAGACACCCTGAGTTACGGTTTTGATTAAGCCAATATTCATATAATGTTAAAAGACGTGCTCAGCGCTTCAGGATTGGTCGGCATGCCAGATTAAGAAATTACCGGCAAAACCAAAGATTTTAGCAAGGCTGCCATTTAGCAAGCCAACAGTAATCCCAGTAATGATACCTCAGAGGAGTGCACGACTTACTCTGCGAATCGGGACTCTAAGTCATTACAGGACACAGTACAGCCCACTGAGCACAAGCAAGGGCTAGGCAGGAAATTACAGCAAATGCAGTAGAATTTATGAACAAATTTTGAAATGTCAAGACATTCTTTCACAAGCTCTTTGATGATAAACTGGTTGAAATTTGCTGTGGTTTTAAATGTTCTAATAACTGCAGTATGTCAGGTGGATTTTCACATTTGCCTTGAAGTAGATTTTGGTTATATGTCTTTCCTCAAAATAAGGAGGAGTAAAATAAAAGCAAAGAGATACAGTTGACATACCAGTGATGGAAGCAGAGTATACCTGAAGCTAATATTGACTTAAGTAGTGCGGTTTCCAGATACTCTACTTCACTGTCCTTTTAAAAACAGAATAAATCCAAATTATTTTGAATATGTATTTAACCCATACTTTTAACCCTATATATCTCAAATTTTGATTGAAGATGAAAAGTAGAAATGCAAGGTACCATAAAAAGAATGAAACCATCTTGCAAGCTCCCTTCCTCATGAGCTCCCAATTACTTCAGTGAAATTATTATTGCTATCGATTACTAGAAATTACTATTGCCATCTTCTGGTGCAATTGAAAATTGGAAGTTGTTCTCATTAAAACATGTGTTGAGATTGCTGATGCTATCTAATGCTAGGAATGGTACTGTTCCTTTTGGAATTGAACGTCAAGTATATAATACGTGTTTTTTTCCTGTAAATAAATAGCTGTATTTCACCTCAAGGTTTTTTTGTAAACTTGCTATGTATAGAACTCAAGATGGGTCTTGGAAAACAGAAAGGGAAACGGTGATGACAAATCTAGCTCGCTAAACTTCTGCACTTTTAATAAAATTCTTATGGGATAATTTAATGACTTGGTGTATTGTATTTGGTTAAATTTCTAAGAACACAAGTTTCTGTATACTATTACTCAGAAAAATTACCATCAACTTTGTCTAGGCTTTCAAGGATTTGAACTCTGTCCCACAACAAACATACACTAGCTTGCACCTTAGATGGGTAACAGTCAAACGCCTGATGCCGAGAGCAAACATTCATGGTTCTACATTGAAAAGTAAGAGGGATCTCTTCAGGCACATTCAAAATGCCCTTGCATAATTTTTACCCTCAATATAGGAGGGGAAAAAAAAAAAAAAAAAAAGCCAGCCCGCTTAAGAGCAATCAACTTGTCAAAATAACTCATAAAGATAATAAAGACCACCAATTCAGGAGTTAAATCTTTTCATACAAAAAGCTGCTAGAAGTGAAATACATATTTCAGGGTAAAGGATATTGACATATTTTTAAGTATTTTATAAATATTGAAACACTTCATGGCTGCAAAGTAAAATGAACAAGTTTCAGCCTTGAAATAGGTCAATGAATATCTAGTCAGTAAGGATCAAGTCACCAGGGAATTTGACATTATTTGGTGCCTTTATATCACTATGTATATGCTTCCATGTAAGTAAAACTTTCATGCACCAATAGCTTTGTGAAATTTTATGGCCTGTGTTATATACCCAAGGTGTTTTCAGGTTTTCAAATCTGCACATCTGTAAACTAATTATGCAGAAGGGAATGAAATGCACTTGCTTACCTGCTTAGGTTCAGCAAAAACTGATTTCAGAGTTTTCAGAGACTTAATTTCAGGACAAAAAATAAACATGGTACTTGTTCAAGAACCCACTGGGAGCTTTTCCACTGACTGCAGTGGCACTAAGTGTATTATATATGTTCCTTTGTTAATAGGTGGTGCGACTTAAAGTCAAGTCTTAAATTACTGGAAATGATTCAGCAATAAAAGAGGTTTCTATTGGCTCTAAGAATAAATACATAACACTCTCAAAGAAGGGGGTGGGAGGAATAAAAGGGAAAATTAAGAGAAGAATCACATAGGATCATAAACTGATCCCTTTTTTCTTTCCAGACCTAATACCAAACTAGAAGATAATACCAAAAAATTATTGTTTTTTATTATTATGCTTACCTACCTACAGTACATAATACCCTAATGCTGCAGATGCTCTGTTGACCCAGAACAAAGATGCAATCTTTCTGAATTATAGGGATTGATCCAAACAGTTTGCCAGCAGAAGGAAATCATGAGATATGCAAGGAGGTATCCAACTCAGGCTTGTTTGAGTGAGACCTGCTCAGCCCTGGTCCTTCAGCTCTCCTCAGGACACCACCACGAGCTTTGAACGGGAACTGGCTTCCCTTCGTTCCACTGGCAAACCTAAAGAAGAAACCAAAAGGGTTGGCTGAGCCAGTCTAAGCGCCTCCCAGGTCCCCAAAGGGTGGTTTTCTAACGTTTCTTTTTCCTTCAGGTGAGGATATTGTGTTATGAAAAGACAGTGGGTCAAGTTGGCACATTAGGTTATGTTCCAAAAATAAAACTTCTCTTAGATGGTTCTGACCCTATCATTCTCCTTCCCTTCTCTTTCTCCGTCCTTGGTGTACCCCTGAGAAGTGCCTCCCTCCCTCCCTTACTCCCTCGGCTTGTGCACTCTGCAATGCAAAGGGGCCAACCCACATGGCTGAAACACGTGCCTTGGGGAACCTCCTCTGAGCAGGAGAGGAAGCAGTAAATTTCTAGAGAAGAAAGCTGAAGTGGGTCTATGCAGAATTATTGGTTGTATGGCAAAAGCCGTGCAACCTGAATTCGATTAACTACAAGACAGATAGATCTTTTATCCTCCATAAATTGTGTATTATCAGGCAGCCACATAACTGATACTCTTGAGTTTTAACCAAATCCCATTAGAACTGAAGAACAGAGCAAATTTTTTCTGGCCTTCCTTTCCTGAGCACTAAGGCTGCTTCTGAATTTTATCTGCTAGCTGGCTACATAGCCTGTGCACTTGCGATTAGGTCTAGTCAAACTAATGGTTAAGTCTGATTCCATCTTGCTTACAATTTATAACTGTAATTTAAAGAAAATCTAGACAATAAATTATATCTTTATAAGGATATTTTAATCTATTTACATTTATTTTCAGTTTCAGTAATCAATTTCATTGCCTGAGGTGACAAAAAAATGAACAATTTTTATGTTGATGTTTTATTAATATTTATCTTTTCTTTCTTAATTCATGCACATTTGTTACGGCAGATGCTGTAATGGTCCTCCATACCATGGATAGAAGAGTTCTCAAATGTCATCCTTCTATTCTCAGACATCCTTCCTTTCCTAGTTTAAACCTCTAAACAGCCTATCTACCTTCTGCATTGACCCCCCTGCTCACACAATAATTTGGGGGGCATTCATTCACCAGGAAACAGAGGACATCCTGAGTACTTAAGAATTTTTTTTAAAAGGCATTCGTTTTTTATTATTATTGAAGCAAATCAATTACTTTAATTTTAAAGTTTTGCTGGATCAGAGTCAACCATTACCACTGCCTATCATCTGCCAAAGATACATCAAACAAAAATTTAAAACTCTCACAGATGCCAAATATTTTGGCAGCCATCCACCAGTCTCTAAAAAAACTATTTAATTTTTCATAACAGTCAGGGTTTTCTGAAGTTAATCTATTAAATACACAATTACTTTCAAATAACAGCAAGCCAATGACTTGAACCCTTCAAAGCAGCACAACTGAAGTTGAAGACAGCGTTGCTGGAAGGGGTCTCCCAATGTCCCCGTTGCAGCAAAGGCTCCTGCGGATGGAGCAAGACTCCGTTGAGCTGGATGTTTTACAAATTCAGAAGGAAAAGGTGGTTCCTTGTCCAGATCCTAAAAAGGTATTTGATTTTCCATATTGTGGCCACTACATTTTCTATGAAAGACTGATAAAAATTGGCTACCTTCCAATACCATTTCCCCATGTTTTTTCAATAGAAATATATGTTTCCCAGGTGACGTGCTTCCAGCACTGACACCGCAGGTCATTTTAGAAGAGTATTGATACCTCCCTGCTTCTCAGGTTGCCCGTATTTAGAAAGGTAAAAATAATGTCTATTTTAAGTACCTTGAGATCTATGCCAGGAAAGTGTTGCTTGTAAGCAGTAATATTTAGAAACAAAGGCAGGTGTCCAAAATTAATTTTTAAAAATTTGAGCATTTCTGAGGAGGATTTTTTGCCACCCTTTACTCCCATGCACAACATGGTATGACAGCAGCAATGAGGAGGTTTGTTTGGGTTTTTTTTTCCCCACACTTGGTACACTTACCATCTCTTTCTCTGTCATCACTTTCCATTACATTTTTTACTTAGTTTAAGAGATTTGTTCTTCTTATATTTTATTTATCATTTTTTATTTCTTCCATTTTCACGACCTTTCCTTTGCCATTAACATTTTCATTGATGTAAAAGAGCATGGACTAAAGTTCTGCATAAAATAAGATTAAATAAAAACTGTTAAGTACGCTAAGTACCTATGTTACTAACACAGAGCATTCTCCAACCAAATTTGCCAGAATCCTACTCCTTTGTCAAGGTCTGGTCTAAAAATCGTTCTCCTCTGCCCCTCACCAGCACCCTCTTTTACTAGAAAGCATGGGCAGACACAGTTTCCACAGATACGCCTCTACAGTCTGTGAAGAAGATGAATGTTTTCCTCACGCCTCTTTGAAACTTCAGCTCTCAGGTCCATACATAAAATCAGTGATTTAAAGGAAACAGAGGGGCTTACCAAGCCTTTAGCCATTTGGAAGGTCGAGGTAGGACTTACCATTTCATTCTACTTCATTGATCTTTTGCTTTAAACAGGCGAAGACAACTAAGGTGAGCACAGGAAGAAGAGCAAAGAAGTTAACAGAACAGCCCAAGGTTAAGAAAGGGTCTATGTAACATTTCAATAGCCATACGAAGAAAGTTCTTTAGGATGCTTAGGGCACAGGACTGAAAAGAGACAGCAGACTGATGGAGATTTAGTAGAAAATTGCTAGCACACGTACACTGCCCCCTCAACATCTTCCCAAGTCTTCTCTGGTGGCCACACACGGCCGTCTCCTAGGTTTTCCATTTAGAATAGTTGCTTGAGGAGACAACAAATAGAGGACAAAAAAAATCACAGTACCACTTGTACTCAAACAAAAGATTTCCATGTGGGAAAAGGGGAAAAATTGAAGTGTTTAGGACCTGAAAGACAAGAAATAATTTACATACATGCTGCTGCATGTTGCTGCATGTTCCTCCTTTCTGTGACTATGTTGTAGCGGTTTCTCACGCTACTGAATGTTTTTAGATAGCAGCTACCTCTTAAACTACCCACTTAAAGCCTTTGCTTATTAGTGAACAATAAGTTTTGTGAAGGCATGAAAATATTTTGCTAAATAGGCCGGCTCTGGAGTTTGCAAATTGATGGGAGAATATTTCACCATTCTTATCAATACATGTACTATTTTGTACATGACAATAATAAATGAAAAAAATCCTTTGAAGTAACTTATATTACAAAATAAAGAATAGCCAAGTATTACATAAATATAACCTGTGTGGTCTTTATAAAAAAGATTCACCACAGTAGATTTAAATATAAAATTTGTTTGTAAAACATCTGGAGGAACGTGGATTTTTGCTGTGCGTTCAACAGTTGTTGTCATCACTGTAAAAATAACTTTTTCACAAGCTTTTCTGGCTTTATTTTCCTGAAAATCCTATAATCTTTATCAAAATTAATGTTGCATTAAACAAATCCTTAGCAAGAGAACGATAATTTTTTTCTGTATTATTATATTGCTAAAAGGAAGATACAATATTTATCAAAGAAAACATGACACATAGGAAGTCAACTACATTTTCAGTAATACCAGTTGCTGTTTTACATAGAAGCCTTGTGAGTTTGGTTAGTTAAAGGGGCAGGGGGGTGTGTAGGGTTTTTTTCTATGAACAAATGTAATAGGGATTCATGAGAAGTCTCATAGTAAATTTTGTGAAAGGAGAGTTGTTTTCCTTTGTTTTTTGGTGGTACGGTTCCACTTGTATTTGGAATGTTACGCAGCTTGTGGTACTGGAAAATGATATTATTATGTAGAGTAGGTTTATAAACAGATACGAATCCTTATTGTAAGTAGGCTTTGCACAACAGAAAAAAATATGCTTTTGGTGCAGGGGGAAAAAACTTATACACAGATACGAATCCTTATTGTAAGTAGGCTTCGTACAACAGAAAAAATATGCTTTTGGTGCAGGGGGAAAAAAAAAAAAGAAAATTTCCTACCCATGTTGTCACTGTTGATGCCACCTCCCATAAAGAAATATATTTTTATTAGGCACTATTTATTCAGTAAGGTAAAACTTGTAAAAACTTTAGAAATAAATATTGATAGCTAATAAGTACCTGGCATCATGGGAAGCAGAACTGAAGCAGCAATAATCGGATGAAATTGCAGTAAGCAAAAAAAGCAAAAATAAACCATGAGAGAAGACAATGAACACACCAAGTTAATATTCACTATAATAATTAACAAATGCATCGCAAAAATGAGAGAGGAAAAGAGCTTCTTTCAATATAAAACAAGCACAGATGTTTCAAGACTGAAAATATCAAGTGCATCTTCAATGGCAATAAGATTTATGTGTGCTTCCTGGCAAATCTCTCGTCACTTTCAGTCTAAATTGTTCTCTTGTGGGACTATTTCCACAAGCATAAACTTATTAAGACTTCGAGGTAATTTTCATTGAAACAAAACAAAACAAAAGATTTCTCATGATATGCCATGATTACCCAGTCAAAGAAATCCTGCGTTTAGGGTTGTGCTGCTATGCTTTTCCACCACAGCTTCAAAAATAGGGACAATCTGTTTGCTGGCTGGGGAAGAAAAGAAAGAAAACACACTAGAAATCAGTAAAGATTTTTGTTCTTGTGACTGTGTCATCATGTTCTTTTTTTTATTGTCCTTCTGTACTCACTGAACTTTCACAGATTTGGATTCTCCTTGGCTGGTTGCCTAAACAGCCAGTAACGCTACAAGCTCATTGATGTTCTCTGCAGAAAGTTTTTTGCACCTTCTGCAAATAATGCAAGCTCCCTTTTACCCTCCCCTCCCTCTATCTGAATTCCCCCTTACGCCCTCTGACAATTTTCATTTTGGAAGTACAGTGAGTGCGCATTTGGGATGCTATCACATGCATTGCATTCATCAAACTTAGGGGTGGAGGTGGTATTTTTGGCTGAGATTTATTTTTTCTTACTGACTTTTCAGAAAATTGGCTGGTTTGGGAGTAGTTTTTTGCCTTATCCTCACCAGAAATCCAAAAGATCAGCTTGGACAAAAGTGTTTTGCTGCCATGTGGGATCACTGCAGACACCAAGACACCATCCTATGGCAAGCCCAGGTCCTTGATATGCTAAGAATGAGAGTCAGAAAGAGAAATCTGTCACTTCCAAGTCTTACACGTGAAGGAAACAGAGTAATAAGGAACAATGTAAGTGAAATACAAAGGTAGGAGAGCAGGAGTTGCTCTCTGTCAAGGGATTAATACTGTACAGGTTATCTGCTTGTTGCTAGATGTGGCACCAGATAAAGCTCTGGGGTTTTTGGTTTGTCGGGGTTTTTTATTCCATTTTTTGTCCTCCTCTGCCCAAAATAACAGCATACTGCAAGTAAAGCCACACCCCCCTCCCCTTTTTTTACACAAACTGGTATTTTTTTTTCCCCTTGCATTACTCCTGTAGAACAAACACTTCTGCATTGAGTGAACTTATTTCCCTTCCTATGCACGGTACTGTCCCTCTGAGCTGTGTGCAAATCTCCACTAACGGTGATTGCTATCAGCTAAGGATAAACCCACAACCGCCAGATCCCAGGCTTTGTTGCCTACCATCACCTTCTACTTCTATGGTATTTAAAACTTACCACCCCTAAAGCACAATTGAAAATCTAGTTTAATTAATCCTTTTCCAAAAGAAGTCATTGGTTTGCTCCAACTTGTTTCACACACTACAAAGAAGAAACCCGAGGCCATACTCTCCTGGTTACCACAACATGATAGCATGCACCTATGCTGGGCCATCTGGCTATCTAATTGTATCTTGTAAGCATGAATCTAAATTAAATGCTTCTGTTTGTGGATAGCACACTTTGAACAATGAAAATACCAGATGATCGTTCACCAAACTGATACTGCATTAAAACTTTATAATAACAAGCAAACTCCCGCTGACAGGCACAGTCTAATAGCATTCTGTCATCCATCATAATTAGGAGCTTGTGATAAATTTGATGTTCTTCTCTTTGTATATATGTCCCTTTTAAATGTACTTGCTTTCCTTTTAAGATTTAGTTTTCTTCAGAGATCATTAGTCACTGTGTCCAGAAAATGAAAATAGGGAACGTAAACAGCACAACATGTTAACTCTTCCGTGCAGTTTGCAAATGCACTGGATCACACTAGGAGAACATATCAAAGAAAACACGGAACAATTAAAGGTACGCATTTCCCAGAGAAAAAGGAAGACTTTTAAATCTTTTTCAGTTAATGTTATAAAGGCTTGATGTCCTCTTTTTAGTATAGAACCTGAATAATTTGATAAATTAGTCCAATAATTTGTAGAAATATTTGTGGGCTAAATGAGAGATTCCAGGAGGCATCAGAAGTTTTGATCTACATTCTCTCTACACTGACCCACCTGGGACACATTCCTTGGAACCACCACCGGCATTAGTTATCTATGAGTTTAGGGGGTGCTATTAAGCATAACCCAGAAACTGTATCATCAGCAGGTCTTAGGATGGCTTTTAGGACGTATGGTTATTCACATATGTTTGTGGTAAGAATAAAGTTGTTTAAAATATCTTGAAGAGATATTCTCAAGCTATCAAAGAAAGAAAGAAAGATAGAAAGATGGAAAGATAGAAAGAAAGAAGGAAGAATAGGAAAATATCATATATACCCAATCTACAAAAGCTGAAGAATCTGGCTTGTGAGGGAGACACAAATCCCTAGTCTGCTGGGATCCAATCTTTGTAGATTCAATTTTCATGCTGGATTAACTCCTGATGATGACTTCAAAAGGACCAGGTTTTTACCTCAAGTGTTCAAAGCAAAACTGAAAAGAAAAAAGCCCACACAAGACTCCCCAACCTGTTTTTGATGTGGAATGTGCTGCACAGGATGACTGGGATGCATTGAGCAGCCCTGATCCTCTAATCTACATTGTTCAAGAAAAGGACTTTGAAATGTATTTTGTGGTGGAGAATTATTTTGTGGTGCAGGTGATTATGTAACCTGATATAACCTTATGTATAATTTAACATATAATCATCAGATTCTGTACATGGGAAATATAGCCAAAATGTGTGGGATAATGTCTTATTTACAGCATCATATAGATTTGCAAAGATATGCCTGATGTGTACTCTATGCGTTATTCAAGTGTACGCAGTTTTAGAGATAACTTAGCTACATATGTTATACCGGTATATAATATTTTTATTCTTAAATATCTCATTCTACAGCTTTTGTGTACTCAAGCTTTCTGTATTTTAATTTTCTTGTCATGTTTAAAGCAATATATCAAGCTGAGCTTCATATTTAAGTCCAAACATATAACAGGTGCATCTTTATGTTTTGACTAGGAAACATTAGGCTCTGTATCAAAAGCTGACTAAAATCTTTCCAAAATAGAGTGCTTGTTACAGGGGAGCAAATTACAACAACAACGAAGAATCACATTTCCTATCTTTCAGCAAAGCGGAGGCGGTAATGACTCTTCTAATGGTAAGATGATAATTGTCATGTAATGTTATAATATCTTTGCTTGGAGGTGCTTTTTATTTTCATTGTTATCACCTTTTCCAAAAGGCTACACAACCTATAAGTTAGGTATTATAAAAAGTTTGGGTGAGCAGAGTGTGAACGCTGCCTGAACTCAACACTGAGCAAGAACGAAGAGAAAGTTCATTTCATGTCAGGAGAACAGCATTGAAGGTTCCAGCCAGAAATCAAATGGATACCTAAGGATGACAGGTGATGATAATCTTGAAGATTAAATGAAGAAATGTTTCAGAACACAATTCCACATTTTCTAATGAAATGACAAAGTTGTTTCCACTTCGGAAAGTGTTTCTGACAAGGCTCCGCATTTGAGGTTAACGTCTGTGTCTAAAGGGCGAGCGTTACGGAATAAAAGTTGGTTCAGAAAATTACAAACCAAATGAGAGAAAACAAACGAATAGTTTTAAATGCGTCCATAGAACGGTAAACAATAATGAATCATAAAACCAAATATTTTTTCTTTTATATGCTAATATCACCTTTGTCTTCTAGAAATATAGAAAATTAATAGGAGCGGCATTAATACACTTAGATCAAACTCAACAACCAGCAGCTACCAGCAGGACATTTACCGCCTTGTAACCGAACGGGACGTTTCATAACTATGTAATTTTGCAGCTCTTTGTGCCGAACTAAACGACATCCCACAGTCATTCCTGTTACTGGTTTACTTTTCTACATTACCCTAGGGTGAAGCAGAAACATCCAGGAGCATAAGGAGGGAAAAAGCAGCGTTCCTCCGTACAGGGGTGCTTCAGCTCTAACAGCATGCGGCTTGGTACAGAGTCGCCCGCGCAGCGCTCCAAGCCCAGCTGCGTGTCCTCTCTCACTCAGCAGCCTCTGCTGCGGATATTCAGGTGTGTCTTTACCAAAACACTGGTGTGGATGGAAGAGACGTCCCTGTTCAGAAAAGATGCGATAAAGTAAGTTGTTCTGAGCCGACATGCGTCTTGGTAACGTTTCTGAAAGACTCCCGGACCTTTGCACCCAAGGTGTTTGCCATCTGCACTCAGCTTAAACGCTGGTAGCTCCCAGTAGAGCAATATGCCTCCCATCCTCCACACCTCTGGTCAACAGCATGCAGATATGCCGCTAGAAGCTGCCTCTTAAATGGTCTCTGTTCGGGTACGAGAGAGAGAGGAAGAGTTGGGGAGCTGGGGGAGAGCTGTAGGAAAGGGAAAAGCAGAACACGAGAAATGGGGTTTTGAGTATCACCATATTGCGGAAGAACTGAACTGAAATATTTGTAAAATTATTGCTATGATAAATCAGATCTCACAGATTTATCACCAAGCCTCTTT
>NW_010512405.1:154322-154552 GCF_000687285.1 Phaethon lepturus
AGCATAAAGTTTAGCAGGCATATGCCCTACAACTGAAGCAATGTTCCTGATTTAGAATCGCCAGGAACAAACTCTTTATCCGCAGGCCCCGACAGAACTAAGTCAGCAGACTCATCGCTCCCTTGTGAGGGGGGTTACCCCTCCGTAAATTAACCGCAGCGACACCCGCGTTCTCACTTACTGGGCCTGAGCCCATCCCACCGGTACTCAGAAGCAAGGCAGGGACGCCC
>NW_010512406.1:0-12028 GCF_000687285.1 Phaethon lepturus
CGGCCGCTCGGGCAGAGCCCAGCATGGGGCACCCGGCCGCCGGGGCCCCGCGCCCACACCGAACAACCCTGACCCGCTCGTACCCATCAGTATGTGAATTTGCAGTGACACCTGTAAGTCGTCACATTTGGCTACCCGGCTTGCACTGTGGCGTTCTCCTGGCACGTGGGATGTATTCCCATTTATCTTGCCCTTCAGCCTACGTTCAAGCCCTGTACAGCTCACAGGAACTTGTATGCTGGGGCTTTTACTTGGAACATTTTCTGAAGTGTCTGTGCCATGCCATATTTGCAGTTTAAAGCCTTTTTACAGCTTTTAGCTGCTAATTAACTTATCTCGGGATTTGCAACACTGACAAAAAAGCCTTGAGCTCCTGAAGCGTAGTAAAAACCTTGGTGCCAGCATTATCAGATAGATGCTGTGGAGTTACTAATAGAGACAGCGTCAGCCTGCCTAAAATCTGCTGTAGTAGAAACATTAAATTGTCATAGCTCACACACACTTCTATGACAACTCTAAGTCGCAGCACATTTCTGCTCTGAACGGCGACCGTGACAATGGCATTTTGGGGATCTCAAAGATGGCTGTGATTGACAGCGCTCCAAAGAGCCCTGTCACGGCGACATGATCTCTCTTTCTGGGGAGGCTGGGAACATCTCTGCTGCCTCTTGGAGACGTTACATCCACCTCCCCTGGGATGGGAAAGGGTAACCATCGCAGAAGGCCATTTTCAAGCATTTCTGGAGAAATAAAGGTATTCATGAGAGAAAGCTCAATATTTTGGTTTATTCTTTGGCTTCCGCTTCTGGATGTAAACATCTGGGGTGTCTGAAAATATCCTGTGTTTCTAGAAGTGTGTCACCTAGCCAGGGCAGTCCTAAGAGAGAAGAAGAAACTGTGGAAGTAACATGGAGGAAGAAAATCCAGTTTCATATATTTAAACATTTTTTTTTCCTTCTTCTGATTACTGCATGTCCAATCTTTCACTCTCCCTTCCAATTGATAGTTATCTTTGAGTGTTTTTTACAGCACTTATAGCTCTCCTTCTCCTGCTCATGTAAGAACAGATGTTAAATCAGAATATTTCTGAAAACCCAGACAAAGTAGAAAGCATGAATAGCTCAGTTCAATAGGCTACTCCTTACATGATAGTTAAAAAACACAAGAGGCTTTACAGCAACAGAGGCCTAGATGTATATGACCAGAAGGCAAAAAGAGAAAAAAAGTGGTACAGTTGAAAACTTCTGCGATGCTTTCTGTTGCAAGAAGAATGGCTGTAAAAACCTGTTAGCAAAATCCTGCCAGGCACTATGGGTGTCAGCATCTTGTGTATGCAAACAGATAGTTGGGTTGGGTTCAGTGCTACGGAAATCCAACTGTCACAGGTCAAAAAGACATGCTGAGTCGGCTCAACACAATTTTAGAAACTCTGCTGTTGCTTTTTCCTTGCAGTAAAATACTGCTTGCCATAGCACCACCTCATTCTTGCATTAAATGATAACATTTGTGTCAGGTTAGTGCCAGGTTTCCCTTTGGTATGTCTTCTTCAGCCTGCGCTCCACGTGGCCAGTCCTGGCATCCTGCTGCAAAACCAACAAATGTTGAACGCCTTTCAGGTCTGCCCACTAGTGTGACGGGTTCCTGTGTGGGTATAAGTAGAGAGAAAAAGCACCTGCCAAACCTTAGAATATGGGAACATGCTGGACTGAGTGCCTGGCACTGAAGAGCAAAAATAGACCTGGATCCCTGAGTCACATCTTCAGACAGACAACCACTAGATGTATGGCATCTTTGCAAGGAAAGACAGCGCCCATGAGCAACTCCTGCATGTCTTCTCCTTCTTTCTCTACTCTTCCCCCAGACAAGAGGATTTAGTCCTAGGGGCTTCTTCTTCTGAAGTGCATGATGCCCCGTAAAGAAATAAATCTGTTGTGAATGCTGAATTTTTTTTTTTTTAAAAAAACAGCAAACCCTGTCTGCTTTTTGTAATTTGATAGATTTCATCCCAACTTCTCCTAATTATTTCTTGCATTAGCCTATTGAACTGTAGGTACAGGTATCTTCAGCAAAAGTAAGATTTGCATACAATATGCTTGAACATCTCCAGTGGCACAAGCTGCAGTGTGTTTCCAGTACAAGGGTGGGAGCTTGACAGATATTAGCAGCATAGACCACTTCTTAACATGACAGAATGAGGAAACCAGACAAAAAGGAGAACTGGTGCCAATTTTGTAAGCGGATTTGAAGGGCAAGTAAATGTGCTTTTCTCGCTTTCAAAAATAATTGATTGATCATTTTCAGGCAGTTTAGCATAAAAGTCGTATTACACATGTGTTTTCCACCTATATCTCCGGATGCGCTTCACAAGAAACTAACTGAACTGGTGTACTAGGAAAGACGCAACAGGAATGATCTTAACTCCCTCCTTTATACAACTACATTAAAAAAAAAAAGAATAGAGAATTAAGATGTTTTACAAATTATAACAAGGCTATGCCAAGAACCTGGTTCTCTGAACCACTGAAGAAAAAGGGACTGTTTTCATGAACAGATTGCCAGGGCTAGGTTTTACCTTTCATTCAGCTGCTTGGTTGAAATATTCATCTGTAAGGCCAGCTACTATTCAATTTTGATTGAAACTGACTAAGAAGAAAATACTGAATTTTCTTAGACCTCAATTTTCTTAGGTCTCAACCGTAGCTTACGGTTTGTTTGGAATTTGTTGCATTTGGAATTTGTTGCATTTTTTTTAATGAGTGGAAAGTACATGAGATAGCAACACAAAAACCCTAGTGCAACTTCTGTCTTGAAAGTGGACTGAGAACATGGATCGCATAAGTCTATGTTAAAATTTACTCTTGGCCAGTATTTGGGGCCAGTCACTTAATCGCTCTGTCCCTCAGCTGACTTCTGCAAATGACAGATTTTAATATTCCATTAGCTCTAATGCACTCAAAGACTTTCTAGATGAAAAGCACGATGTAATGCATGTTGTTATGACAGCAAAAATACAGTAAACCTGTTTAATTGTCTCATGAGGTAGGGTTGCTTATTTGCTAATTGATGCCTTTGGAAATACATACCAGAGCACCATCAGTATGAAGCTCTCCCTGATACATCTCGACAACATATGGGGCAGTGCTAAGTACTGAAAAAAGTGTGATAATCAACTTCCTCACTTTTTCAAGGAGCTTGGACAAGAGAAACAGAGAGAAATCTCCATAGTAATGCTACGACTGCAATTTTGCTACTGAGACCATTGGCTTTGCCAGAAACCACACTGAATCTTATGAGAAAACAAACAGCAGGGAATCCCGAGTGGCTTATAGACAACCCAGTGAGTAACCAGGGCAGCATTTTTTTCTTGTTTAAACCTTGCACTGTGCAGTGTTGCAATTGACTGGGTGATGCAGCAGCAGAAATCAATTGAAAACTCTAATAAGGGCGTCAGATACGACTAAAGGGAAGCAGGTGAAAAAGATTGTAGATGACATAGCACTGCTGTCTGAATATGTGTTGGGAATGCAAGAAATGACTAGCAGTTCACAATGGTGTCAGTCCACTTTGGCCCCACCACTACTAGAACAATATGACCCTGTATGGGAGAGACAGCACTTCAGAGAAGATGACTGGTTGGCCAAGATAACCACAGCCTCCTACCTGCAAAGACCTCCGAATGCAAAAATGCATGAAGGCTTGACTGGAAAAGTGACTGGATGAAAAAAGGATAATTCTGGCAAAGAGCATGGCCATCATAAATGCCAGTCAATGCTTGTGGCCACCACAGAAACACTCAGTGGTCAGGGCAGCAGCCCTCTGGGCGAGGCTGGTTGGTACACCAACAGAGGTAGTGGAGGGAGGTTGCAGCCCTGCTGCCCTCCCTGGACCTGTGCTGTGGAGATGGCCAGGCTACAGCTGAGTTTCTGACACTTTGGAACACCTAATTTTTGTATAAATTCAAAAACAACTACCCTAACCAGATAGTACACAAAGCTGAGTCAAACTTTCTTAACACAGGTTGAGTTTCAATTAAATCTTTTTACTTAAGGATTCTGCTATAAACTGCAGAAATCCTTCTATGCTTTCAGCTGATGGCAAGGAATGATACACTTTCTCCTACTTCATTTCTTTGCTATCTGTGCAAAATGACCTTTCCTGGTCATGCAACACTCCATGACAGTATAGTCTTTAATGTCAGTAAAACATATTTATAAGAAAAGACATAGAAAGGAAAATGAAGAACATGCATACAAGCTGGGGACACCAAGTAGTGATGAGGCAGACACTTTGTCCTCTTCACTGAACTCTTTTAATCCAGGTTTCATTCTTCTCATTTTAAAATTTTATTTTAAGTACTGAAATATGAGAGAACAAAATCTGAGAAAACCACAGATAAGGGAAATGGGACGCATATAAGATAAGGAGGCAGAATATTTGGCTCTATTTATCACACACTAGGGAGTGTTTTATCTTAGACAAGTCCTTTAAAACTGCTTTGGGCCATGGTTGCAGCAGTCTTAAAAGGAGCTAAAGGCACTTTATAAAAGGCTTGCAAAGTCTCAGAGAAAAGAAAAGAAGTGCTGAGTACTGTTACTCTTCCTTCTAGCAATGAGATCTACACCCAAGGCAGGAGAAACACTGGGAAGAACACGCTGCCTGAGTAACATTTCCTAAAGCACCGTGCACCCTAGCAGGCAAGTAATCCATCCTGGGTGTAATATGGGTCTTGCTGAGTAAGAGGCCAGAATTTCTATTCACTTCAATAGGGTCAGGAATTCACACAGGAGATATTCCCCCTTAGTCTCCGTATGGTTTATTAGTCCTGCTTCCAAAGCACAACCCTTACTGTCCTTTCTCAACAGGATCATGATGTCTCCATGTTTGCAGGTTTAATCCAAGTATTTCGTAACTGGTCACATCTGGTTATGAACAGTTGATTAAGTTGACACGTTTGCTTTTTCTGTGTTGTCTGTCCTCATGAAAGACATAATAGGTATTTCTGGTAAACTTGTACACTTTAGGGCCTATCTTATCAATCCACCCACTATGTGTTGCCTGTTAAATCAGCAGGAAAACTCAGAATGAAAATCATGCAGCAGAAAACGTCATTTCTTGCAGTTCCCCTGAGCTGCAGGAAAAGACCCTTCTGAAGGTGATTTCTGGTTTACATGGCATAGAACTTTGAAGTACACTCAATCTGGAATCAATTGAGGAATTTACAGATATGGGTTATCAGCCCTTGTTTATTCACAATGATGAGAAGGGTTTAATTAATACTATACATATTAGTCAATTCTTTGCTTTTAAACCTTACCTTTTGCCCACCAGCCAATCAATATGTATTTTAATCTTCTCCCCTTTTCAGACGTGGTTTTAACATCTCACAGAACAGAGTAGTAGACTTCACAATCATTAATAGCTATTACCAGCCCTTTCATTTTCTGAACATCAGCAGTTTCTATAAATTCCACTTTCATCCATGTGTATATTATCCATTCTTATTCACCACTTGTTTCTGAAGTATTTTTTTTAAACACTGCAGAGTTCTATTAACCAGTAATACAAAATAATTTTTCATACAATTTCCTTACTAGTCTCAGAATTTCTTGTTTGACATGGAAAAACAGGCAAGAATAAACTTCAGCTGTAGATACACTTCCATACCTATCTGCAAAACCTAAAATATGGATGAGGAAAATATAGCCATTTTCCCTGCTACAAATGCAATTAAGCTGTTTATTTTGGGATATCGTCTAACTTTTTAACCCAAAGAGTTCTAGGTGGCAATTAAGTCCCTCAAAATGAAAGTGTTTGAAGGTCTGGCAGTTCATAGCCTACCAACACGCAGCCGTATTTCTGTTGCTCTTTGGTGACATCGTAGCAGTTAATATGACCCTATGTTTGTCCCCCTCTCTGATAATCAACAAAATCAACAGTTACAGGTAGATGTGGAAGAACTCTCATTGACCTCTCATTTCCATTTTATTTGCACAATTAACTCGGACATGAAAGGGAAGTGGACAAGAGGTGGGAGTGGGTTCAAATGACCCAGGAATATAGTGCTGCTGTCCAGTTGTGCAGGCATGGGGTTAGGAAAGCCAAGGCCCACCCACAGTTGAATCTAGCAAGGAATGTGAAGGGCAACTTCTATTCTCTTCAACTGGTATTCTACAAGTACATGAACAGTGAAAGGAAAATGTGAGCTCACTGTTGAATGGAGCTGGTAAACCGGTGACAACTGCATAGAGCTCGATGAGGTACTTGATGAATTAGAACCATAGAATCATAGAATCGTTTAGGTTGGAAAAGACATCTAAGATCATCAGGTCCAACCATTAACGTAGCACTGCCAATTCCACCACTAAAACATGTGCCTAAGTACCACATCTACATATCTTTTAAATACCTCCAGGGATGGTGACTCCACCACCTCCCTGGGCAGCCTGTTCCAGTGCCTGACCACTCGGTGAAGAAATTTTTCCTACTATCCAGTCTAAACCTCCCCTGGCGCAACTTGAGGCCATTTCCTCTCATCCTGTCGCTAGTTATTTAGGAGAAGAGACCAACACCCACCTCACCACAACCCCCTTCCAGGTAGTTGTAGAGAGCGATGAGGTCTCCCCTCAGCCTCCTCTTCTCCAGACTGAACAACCCCAGTTCCCTCAGCTGCTCCTTATCAGACTCATTCTCCAGACTCTTCATCAGCTTCACTGCCCTTCTCTGGACACGCTCCAGTAAATCAATGTCCTTCTTGTAGCGAGGGGCCCAAAACTGAACACAGTATTTGAGGTGCAACCTCACCAGTGATGACTACAGGGGCACAATCACTTGCCTCAGTCTTCACCAGTAAAAACTGCTTTCAGGAATCCCAGGCCCCTGAGACCAGAGGGCAAATCTGGAGCAAGGAAGATTTACTTACCCTTAATGAAGAAGGAGCAGGTTAGGGACATAAGCAAAGTGTCTGTACATTAGCTCCAAAGTGCTGAGGGAGCTGCTGACGTCACCGTGAGGCCACTCTCAACTGTCTTTGAATGGTCATGGGGACTAGGAGAGGTTCCCAAAGACTGGAACAGAGCAAACATCACTCCAATCTTCAAGTTTGGCAAAAAGGAAGATTTGGAGAACTACCAGCCCTTCAGCATCACCTCACTCCCTAGGAAGGTGATGAACAACTGCTCCTGCAAATCGTTTCAAAACACGTGAATGACAAGAAGGTGATTGGGAATAGTCAGCATGGATTTATGAAAGGAAGATCATGCTTGACCAATCTCACTGCCTTTGCCTATGTGCTGACTAGCTTGGTGGATGAAGGAAGAACAGTGGATAGTGTTTACTGTAACTTTAGCAAAGTCTTTGACACTGTCTCCTCTAACATCATCATAGACAAGCTGACAAAGTACAGGTAAGGTAAGCTGACAGTGAAGTGGATTAAAAAGTGGCTGAACAATCAGGGCCAATGTTGTTCAATATCTTCATTAATGGCCTGAAGGATGGGATGGAGTGCATCCTCAGGTTCATAGATGATACAAAAGTGGGAAATGTGACTGATACACCAGAGCATTTTGCTGCCATTCAGAGGGACTTCAACAAGCTAGAGAACTGGGTAGAGAGGAAACACCAGAAGGTCAACAAGGAGAAGTGGAAAGTCCTGTAACTGGGGAGGAATAAACCCAGGCACAAGGCACAAGCACATACTGACCATCCAGTTGGAAAGCAGGTTTGCAGAAAAGGATTTGCAGGTTCTGATGGGCAATAAGCTGACCATGATGCAGCAATGCATTCTCACAGCATAAAAGGCCAACAGTACCTTGGGCTGCTTTAGGCAAAGAGCACAGGTCAAGGAAGGTGATCCTTCTACTCTGCTCAGCATCGGTGAGGCCACATCTGGAGTACTGTGTCCAGTTCTGGGCTCCCCAGTACAAAAGAGACATGGACATACTGGAACAACTCCTGTGCAGGGCAACAAGGATGATCAAGCTACTGGAGCATCTTTCATATGAGGAGAGGCTGAGAGAGCTGAGCCTTTTCATCCTGGAGAAAAGCAGGCTCAGGAGATTCTTATCCATGTGTATGAATACCCAACAGGAGGGAACAAAGATGAGGGAGAAAGACTCTTCTCTGTGGTGCTCAGTGACAAGACAAGAGAAAATGGGCACAAACTGGAACACAGAGAATTTCCTCTCATCATGAGGAAATACTTTTATCACTGTGAAGGTGATTGAGCACTGGCCCAGGGAGATTGTGGAGTCTTGGTTATGAATATCCTTGGAGACACTCAAAAACCAGCTGAACATAGTCCTGGTAAATCTGCTCTAGCTGACTCTGCTCTGAGCAGGGAGGTCAGACTAGAGGTCCCTCCCAACCTCAACCATTCTGTGATTCTGTGAGTTGTAAGCCAGTGGCTTGCTTAGAGTTATTTGCTGCAAAGATTTACGAATTTGATTAGTTTGTTCTGTGACCCATGAGAATGATCACATCACTCGTGTGGTGGCATCACAGAATAGATTAGGTAATCATCATAAAACAGGAACAGGTCCTTAACAAACCAAACACTCTTGGGTACTGTAAACTAAAGACAGAGAATGAACAATGGAATTTTAGGATAGTCTCATCCTCTCATTTGCTGTGGACAAAAACCACAGGTTTCACAATGATGAAGTTCCTCCTCCAACCTTTTATTGGACTGATAGCTGTATGCCTGTGTATTGGTGTGTCTCATCATTATTGTGCATTGCACACCATTTTTCATATATGTGCCAAGATTGTTTTTAATGACCTTCATTCTTCTATCACCTTTGCAGTCCTCTAAGTTTCTGTCTTGAAACTTTTTAGTTAACATGTCGTGTTTTGACCCCAGCTGGCAACTAAGCACCACAGAGCCACTTGCTCACTCCCCCCGGTGGGATATGGGAGAGAATCAGGAGAGTGAAAGTGACAAAACTCGCCGGTTGAGATAAAAGCAGTTTAATAGGGAAAGCAAAAGCTGTGTGCACAATCAAAGCCAAGCAAGGAATTCATTCACCACTTCCCATGGGCAGGCAGGTGTTCCGCCATCTCCAGGACAGCAGCGGTCCATCACGTGTAATGGTTACTTGGGAAGACAAACTCCACCACTTTGAATGTTCCCCCCTTCCTTCTTCTTCCCCCAGCTTTATACGCTGAGCATGACGTCATATGGTATGGAATATCCCTGTGGTCAGTTGGGGTCAGCTGTCCCGGCTGTGTCCCCTCGCAGCTTCTTGTGCACCCCCAGCTGACTCGCTGGTGGGGTGGTGTGAGAAGCAGAAAAGGCCTTGGCTCTGTGCAAGCACTGCTCAGTGACAATGAAACGCCCCTGTATTATCAACACTGTTTTCGGCACAAATCCAAAACACAGCCTCATACTAGCTACTATGAAGAAAAGTAACTCCATCCCAGCCAAAACCGGCACACATGTATATGGCACAATCTATTTGATTGTTTTAAGAAAAGCAGCTGAGTTTGTGTAATAGTGGTAAAATAATGCTGCCTTTGGGGACAGGACACCTCTTTTCAGACAAATCCCTCACTATATTAATACCTGGGGCAAAGAAAATGTGTTAAAATATCACTTAGAATTGACTATGTTGGTAGTCAGAACAATAAAACCAGGGTATCGGGTTTACAACCCAATTGAGTGACCCCGTATTTCTGAAAGAATGTTTAAACTCTGCTCTAATATAGGGGTAATTCTAGAAACACTCAAAGCTGCACTATCTGGATCTACTTTTTTCCTTCCTTCATTCTGGAAAAGGCAGAATTTTGATTGTGAAAATAAATATAAATACACATACACCTTAAGAGGAACAAAGCAGACATACAGGAAACTAAGAATTGGAAACTGAAAAAAAAAAGCTTGTGGAAGCCATGCAGAAAGTTCTATCACAAGATTTTCCTCAGCCCAGATTCCAGTCTAAAGTCAACCCAAGTAGCTCTCCACATTTCATCTTCATGTCCCTAAGATTTATATCTTTCAGAGATCTTCAGACTTGTCTGTAAGATTATAGTCTTTAAACTGGATGTGACTTAGACAACTGGTTTAATGAAAAAGATGACTAGAAGCTGCTCAAAGAAGTAAATTTGTATTTGACTAGCTCACATGGTGAACTGTAACTACTCTATGAACTTTGTGAGAGGTTCTTGTAGACTCAGACAAGAGGTAGAAACCATTTCCGTTATTAAAAGAAATCAAGTCTTTTTTGTGCAGCACCAAAAAAGAGGAAACTCCTCCCTTTCAAATTATAAATCTTTATAGTGCAATTCTTTATGGCTAGGAAGAGGACTTCAGACACTTTTCAAATAACCCCAAACGTTTAATCTGTACCCTTCAGGAAGTCAAGCTGTGTGTGTATGTGAGACAAAAACATTTTTGCTGAAATAGGAAGAATCATATGGTTCTGCTCAGCCCACTGTAAAATTAGCTGCTTCTGATAGGGGAAGAAACCTACTTTTCCTTTGCAGAGAATGGCATTATACACTTGTGAATCTTCATCCTTTTGTAGTCTGGTCAGAATCTGTGACCACAGGGGACCACTGTAAGCAAATTTCTCCCAAGAAGAAAATGGACAATAGATCCATTAACAATGGTATTTAGTTTTGTTTATGTAGAAAACCAGCAGCTTCTAAGGTTAGTTTACAGGAAAACAGGTCTGAGCCATTCATAAAAGGTCCTATTTATCACTTCTTTTTAAATTTAAAGAATTAAAAAAAAATAAAAATCCAGAGTCAGTTCCATCAGGGTGTTCTCTGTTCGGTTTTAAGCAATTTGTTTGAAATTCTAGCAAACCCAATATCCCAGTAGCAACATGTATTGATTTCCCTACCTTTCTCTGTGCAGTGATCAGCCAATCATATAGGTACAAAAGTGCAACACAAACAGTAAGTATTCCACAAATACTTCATGCAGACTTTTGATGTAGTTACAGTTGTAAAGGTAAGCGTTTCACAGTGGAGGAAATTTGCATTTTCAGTAAATTAAGATACCTTCACAGAATGCAGGATGTTAATACAGTAGGGATGACAATGAATGGACTTTGCAGATAGATAACATTTTTCATCTGAGAATGAAAACATTTTTTAAAAGTACTAGAGAAAAATGGGTAGAAATTCTTACTTACGAGAATTTACAGTCAAGCTCCTGGACAAAAGGATTCCATCTTGAAGGGTAACCTGGGAATTTTTTTGTTTCTTTCTTTGTTTGTTTTTTTAAGTAGCACTTGACATGAAAGAGAAAGGAGGTTTTGCTCTTTTTCTTACAGGGAGCCACAGCCAGAGATTCCCAGGTCTTCTTTTCTTTCTGGTCCTTCAGAATGAAAGCTGGTTTTAGTTATTCTGTGCTCTTCTATATTATTTTCCTAAACTAGGATGTCTATTACGAAAACATCACAGTTTTTCTAATTAGTGAGTTTTACATACATTTCTTCTTGGAGCTTTTTCACAAAATGACTAGCACTGCTTTGCAGTTAGCCTAAGATTGTGGTATTTGGCTCACCCCTTTAAAAAGGGGTTTATTTACAATGCCAAACAATAAATTCTTCTCAGTTTACGGGTAATCATCAAGTTTTCTCTTCTCTCTTGCCAATAATTTAACACACTCTGCCTTAACAGAGGCTCAAAAGTTCACCAAGCAACAGTTGGTTCTACCTGATTGCTGTAAGTGCCTTTGGGTAAAATAAAGCATTCAGTGCAATGTGCACAATATGTGTAACAGCACATACACCACAGAGTGCTAAAGAACACATTAAATAAAATAAAACATTAACATGTTCAAAAAGCCAACACCCAACTCAAATGTTCATATATAAACACATTGCATGGACAATTAGACTTTGAGCTACAGCAGGTTCCCACAAGTCTCCTTATGGCTTCATCCCTCTGTATTTCTCAATGCTCTTTGCAGCACAGTTGTGAGTTTCTGGAAGCTGGAAGGATTTATTTTTTTCTCTTGAGCCAGTGGCAGACATGAGAATTGAATTCCCACAGGTCAGAGCTCTGTAGGCCCTGCCTGCTG
>NW_010512406.1:12059-42230 GCF_000687285.1 Phaethon lepturus
GCTCTCTGCAGTATATAAGAGACTCAGTGTAGATCTTGGAACAAGACATAGATCTGCAAACTTCGCCAGTAATTCCTACTGTGAAGTAGTTAATCTGGTTCCAAACACTTTCACAATATCTTAGACACTAGGAGGAAGCTAAATATATTTACTCAAACCCATAAAGGCAGGTACTTAAACTGGCTGCTGCTTCTAAGCTCTATTATGATTTTTTATGGAAACCCTTTGTGATTTACCACTTGCATAAGATTCAAACACTTCATTATTCCCTAAGGAGCCCAAGTGTGATGTCTTAATGTCACCTAATAAGATAGGGTAAGAATCACAAAGTTCACACCATGCATCAGAAGTTTCACACAAGCTAGGTCCATTTGCAGTCACAGGCTTCAACCAGGCTGGCTGACATCAACTTGATAAATGACATTGGCTTGCAAAGAAAAAAAAAAAAACAAAAAACCTGGTAACTCATGAGCATTTGCAAACTCATTTCCAAGACACAGGATTCTAATGACTTCCAGAAAGCATCCTGCAGTCATGAGAAAAATCCTGGAAAGCACAGAGCCCAAAAGCATAACAAAGCCCTATGGGACTAGACAAACAGCATGCAGACTACTTCAGCCAAAATAAGGAAGTATATAACAGCTGTCCATATGAGGGCAGTTATTTTGGAATAGTTATTCTACCGTGCAAAAGCACAATATGAAATACACCCCACCCATTGTGCACACAAGCTCTTGTAAGCTCACCAGTGTTCATTGCTTCCCATGTTTCTCTTCAGAAGCTTTTGTTTGTTTGAGTCCACAACTTACAATATTTTCTATATCTCACTTGCCAAGCCACCATCTATCTCCTCTTGAGGGTTTTAGACTGGCATGGAGACTTAACACTAAGAAGTATTCAGAGAAAGAACATGAAGTTACTTTTTCCAAACTTAGACAAAAACAAGATGAAACGCCATTGGTGTGTCCTAAGGAAAGCTTACAGAAGCTATCAGAAGGTACTTCCATAACAGATCTGCCATCTGGAGTTGGCTTTGTGCTTTTTAAGGTATATTTACTAAGTTGTGTGACACACCCAACAAAAAAGTCTTGAGACCAATTTATCTATCCAAAGACCCAACAATTCTGTTCCATCAGTCCTTTCAAGGGGCAGTCTGAAAACATATATGAGAAAAAAAAAAATAGTTCACATTTCCTGTCAGTGTATAATGAATGTTGCCACCATTTAGACAGTATAGGATTCCCACTCCAGCAGAGTATGACTGCTCTGTCTTGCACACTGTTTTTCTATAGCAGCACAATATGTCAGTGTATACTTTGCTGAAGAGAACTTTCTGTCAACAATCAGTGTTCCACTGGCATTAATGTGCAGTAAAAGACAACGAAGCATGACTCAATTAAACCACCAAATACTGCATTTAAATAACATTAACCCCTGACATTTTAAAAGAACTGTGCAGGATTTTAGCTGCATGACTCTCGTTAAGGTCAGTGATTTAATATATACAGCTTCCTACCCCAAATGTCTGACATAAACTTGTATCAGGAAGCCAACTGAGAATGAAGCCTAAATCCAGGATTTATCTTCTACTGCAAACGTATTGCAACTGATATTTCTCCCATGCTATTGTTTATGGGAACAAATTTTACCAACCTTCATATGGCATAGAGGTAGGAAAGGATTTCATATTTAATTCCTAATTACCTTCCTTTTTTTGATAACTACCTTGTGAACTGTGGATTTGGACATTATTTTTAAAAGTTTTTTATTCAGTAAAAATCCCAAATGCTGTCCAAATGTCTCAGAATGGAGTATAGCTTTGGGTCTCTCCCCATGTGTGCCAGCAGAATCCCACACATTCATACATACTTTATGTATGAAGTCATGTTGGGCTGGCAAATCAACACATAGTATACACTGAACATTACTGAAATTCTTGCCCAATTCATACAAAACTTGCCACCATTTAGACTGGCACTGCTGTGCACATGTGCCAGATTCTTGCACCTCACAGCATTTTCCCTGTAAAGCATAAAAGGCGCATGCCTTACTTAACAGACTACTGTTCACAAGTACACAGTCTATGATGCTTATTGCCAGGACTTCTAGGACCACACCACTCCTGTGAACTAAACCATTCAAGCACCTATGAGTCCACAGTTAGTGGGGCTGCTTATACGAGTTAGCTGTGTATCATGCAAAAAGGAGTGTAAATAAGTTTATGTATTAAATATAATCAGCATTGTTTTAATTTTGAACAATGTCCCAGTTACCATTAAGCAGTGGGAGATTAAGAAATCTGTTTACCATGAAAAAGAAAGGACACTTACACAATAATGCTCACAATACTGGTGCTTAAAGTAAAATCCAATGCTCTTCATTTTTTAATTAATCTTTCATTGAATTAGTCAAAACAAAATCCAACAACTTCTGAAGCTTTAATCAGGCACAGTAGAGCCATGACAAGGTAATCTAATATCAGTAATGATTATTAGTACCATTAGCTTATAAAGAGATAGGAAGTATGGTAAAGTAGAAGTGGTAAACAAAGAACTGAAGAAAAATTACCCAGTGGATCTCTCTACCTCCTGCCGAGCATTCCTTGGAAACAATTTAGTTTTTAGACAATTTCTCATATTTTTCTATATTTTTGTTCAATTTAATTCATCAGTGACTGGACATCCAAAAAAGCAGACAAAGATTCAGTTTTCATGTGCATTGCTAAATGACTGGTTTTGTAAAATAAGAATCTTTTTTTTTTTTTTAAACATTAGCATTGAACTACAATACATAAAAATATATAAACTGCACAATAGCCCTACATGATGCTCCCCATGACAGCAATCAGATCCACATTAGCACGACAAAGAGCATGTCACTTTCCATCTTCCACTGATATTGCAGGACAATTTGCAGAGACCTAATTGAAAACCAAGTCTACATCTGTAAAATTGAAGTCACAGTAAAGGTAGAGAACCTATCAGAGAATGTAATTACACCAGTTTTAATCCCAAAACACTGCACGTGTAGGGGTTAAATAATTTAGTTTTAATATATGTAAAGACCACTGTAGATTCCACTGTTTTAGGTTTGTTTTCAGCAAAGAGGAAAGAAGACACTTAAATACTTTCCAAACAAATACTGAGGTATATTTTTGGGCCATACAGAGAGTATGATGTGAAATGATTGTCCAAAAAGGATCAGATTATGAAGACCAAAGTGACGCCGAATTAGGCAAAATCTAGTCATTTCATACTGGGAAAGATGAAAGTTGAAAAGATAGGAAAGAATGAACTAGAAGATTAATCTTGCGGATTTCAAGGCCAATCAACAAACCGGATAGAGAGAGAAAAGCTGAGTAAGCAATGGAAAAAAGGTGCTTTTCACACAAAGATTTGTTCCAAACTCTTATACTGCCACGTGTTTCTTGGCTGTTACTCACTAGAGAATAATCAAACAATGACAAAAAACATCAGGAGGAAAATATTACTAAAGCAATTTTGTATTTCAAGAGAGATAAAATAATCTTTAGGATCTAAGTTATAGCACTGAACATGGAAATTTATATAAAATTTAAAGCCTTGGAAAACCTTTCAAGTATAGGATGATAGCAGTATCATCAAATGCTGTTGTAAGTGATCAAATAATCAAACTGACCACATTGACAAGTGGGTTATACAAAATATTACATTTCACTTAATGCAGGGAATGCAGTATTTGGGAATTTTAAGAGCCCTTTACATGGCAAAATGGCCTCCCTGGTGAGTAAGGAAATATGGACTAGATACATGGACAGTAAGCCAGTTTCAAAACTGTCTGAACTGGTGGGCTCGAAGGGTTGTGACCAGTGGCACAAAGTCCACCTGAGGGCCAGTCACTAGTGGTATACCCTAAGGGTCAATACTGTTTAGTAACTTCATCAATGACCTGGACAATGGGAACCAGTGCACCCTCCACAAATTACAAAATCACTCCCCTCATACAAAGCAGGGAGAAATGCTTGATGATAGACCAGAAGGGTTTGCTGCCATCCAGACAGACTTTGGCACGCTGGAGAAATGGTCTGACAGGAACTTCATGCAGTTCAAAAAACCAAGCAAGCCCTCTACATGGGTTGTAATAACCTCATGCACCAGCATAGGCTGGGGGCCCAAGACTGTCAGACCAATTGACTTCAGAGCAGCTTGGCAGAAAAGTACCTGGAGGTCCATACAGGCTCCATGTTGACCACGAGGCAGCAACATGCCCTTGCAGCAAAGCAGGCAAACAGCCTTCTTAGGCTGCATCAGAAAGACAGCTGCCAGTGCTTCAAGGGATGTAATCCTTGCCCTCTATCCAGAACTGGTGATGCCACATCTGGAGTAATGACTCCAGTCCTGAGCTCCCTAGTACAAGTGAATCATGGGCATACTGCAGTGAATCCAGTGAAGGGCCACAAAGATGACTGATAAAATGACTGGACCACCTGTCACATGAGGAGAAGCTGAGAGCGCTGTGAATCTTTTATCCTGTAGAAAGGAAGGCTCAGGGAGATCTTATCAATGTGTGTAAATACCTGCAAAGTAAAGAAGATGAAACCACACTATTCTCTGTGATACCTAGTGACAGGAAAAGAGGCAATAGGCACAAACTGAAAAACATGAAATTCCATTTAAACATAAGAAAAAAAACCTGTTACTCTGAGGGTGATTGAACACTGGAACAGGTTGTCAAGAGAGTCTCCATCCTTGCACATACTCAAACCCAGCTGGACACAATGCTCAGCAACTTCTTGTAGCTGACTGTGTTCTGAGCAGGCGTGCTGGACTACATATCTCCAGAGGTGCCTTCCAACCTCAGCTGCCCTGGACTAACTTGGTAAGGGCATCTAAGGTCTTTTCCATCAATGGAGGAGACTCCCATAATTGCATATCAAACTTTACTGGCAGTAAAGCTTGTGCTGAATTTGCAAATATGTGTGGGAGACAGGGAGCCGAAAAGCCCTTCTGTACTACTGGTGTAGTAGTAATTGCTTACAGTATGTGGAGTGATAATATAATTAGCCCAATAACCAAACTCTTTGATGAGAATTACACACGCATGTGTGCACACAAGTACACACACAATTTGTACTAACAGCTGTAAAACCTCTTATTGCAGGGAAGAAATCATATATTTTACAGTCTCTTTTCAGAGATGAGTTGCTTGGTGGGAAAATAAATTAATATGAATTTTGAGAGTGATCAGAAGGCAGATCTATGACCAATTATTTGTTGTGCTATATTCCAAAAACGTAGAAAATATTCCAGCCCCAGCAAACACAGGGTTTCTTCCAAGGAAACTGGTTGGTTGTTCTTACAGAGCAGTGCTGATGATGGAGCTGAGGTTATCCAAGTGGAAGCAGTCCTCCTTAAATCCCAGCCCAAACCATGAAAAGCTCAGAAGTTAAGGATCAAGGACTCAAGCTCCGCAGTTTTCAAAGCAAGCTAGAGAGAGCAGATGGTATAAAACAGTCAGGATGCCCTTTCAGTAGCCACTGTTACTGAACTGTGTTGCCATATTCTACACACGCACGATTTTTATTGTGTCCTCAAAAAGGGAAAGAAATGCTTTGGTGGGATCATTTGTAACCTACTAACAGGTGATCTTGCCAGCTGGATTTCTTCTATTCATTTGGAATTTATCACAAACTTCAATTTTTCAGTTGCCTTGACAAGCAACATTGGAGTATTTGACTAATGATGATCCAGTTTACTACTCAACTAACTTCTTCACAATATGAGAAAGAGCTTTCCTTTACAAATGGGACATCTGACATCCAAACAAAAGATATTTCAAAGTCTCTTCATAGTGGATGGGTTTAAGAAAAATAGTGTGTAACTCACAGTTGGTCAATATTTAAACAGAATAAATGAGGTTCACTGTTTCCTTTCAGTGAAAACATACAAGCCAGTTCTTGTGTGAAATGATAGCTCACTAGATTATTCCTATCAGCTACACTCAGTTTTTGCCATTGCTACGGCCCCTGTGAAATCACATGAACCTGTGCTAGGAGCAGTAACTGGAGTAACTGGAGGAAATCAGTCCTAGTCTTGATAAAATACTGATTTCAGAAAGAAAAAAAGGTTTCAGAATGAAATCCTCTTCTGTCTCTACATGCACAATAGCATATGTACTGGTAATGATGGGAAAGGGACAAATATGCTGCAAATCTTCTTCAGTAGTCTGAGGTCATGTAGGAAAGAATAAGCATTTTCTTTCTCAAACTATAGAGTACCATGAGAATATATTTTAAAAAGTAAAGGGCATACATGTTTCTATACATAGTAGAGAGAAAAATGATTGCTAAAATATATTCCTTCATTCTTCATACAAATATAACAGATCTTTGACATTATATTTCAGAAAGCAGAATACAGTACTTGCAGTGTCTTTACCAGGAACAGTCACTGTCAGGAAAGAAGGGAGCCAGGTTTTTTGGAGGGAAACTAAATTCTTTCTTCAGTACTCAAGACTAAAGACATCATCATAAAGAAAACTTCTCTTGAAACTTTCTCATGAAGAAAACTTTATTCCTCTATCAGCCAACTCTTAGATGTGAGATTTCTACAGGATTTACTATTTGCTTTTGCATGGTTCTGTATTAGTATATATACACACACGCACATCATGGCTGTGAGCAATAGACTTGCACAATAGAGGAATACCTGAAAACTTGATACTATCTTTGATTACAGTTCTTCTGTTGCAAATTTGAGAGTTATTTTAGCTTTTCTGGTACCTGAAAACAAGGGTATTTGGAAGATTTTGGTGGTATTTGGTGGTAAGTGGTGTATTATCTACGCAAATATTGTTTTACACCCAAAATGGAATTTCAGTAGTAGTTGGGAGGCTTTAAAATCAAATCCTACATTTGACATATTAGAAGAAATTATGAATTCCATAATGCATAATACTATTTTTCTAATGTATCACTGGTCCATAATGAGAAACAATCTATTATATAGATTTTGCATTCAATCTTTTTGTCAAAAACTACATAGCACATCAAAAGTTAATAGCACTGGGGAGTTCAGTGATTAATATGAAAACAAATGGCATATTACAAATTTTCTTTTGTTCTTCATTCACAATGATGAAACAGCTAGGATTTAACCTTTAAGGGTTAAAGAGTTTAATCAATGTCAATGTCTGATCTTCTGAAGGCGATAAAGAACAGTCTGTCTAGCGATACCCAACAGAACATCACTTTGTCAAGCCACAAAGCACCCAAAAGCTTGTCAAGTAAGTTACCAGAAACCTCTTTGTGGTTAGAACTCAGCTCCTTCCTGCTTGACCTATTATTTGATATTTGACCACTTGGTTGCAAGACACTTGCTCTTTCCAGCTGAAATGTCACTGGGGCATCTTGTCAGCTCCCCGACATCTCGGCCTGACATACAATTTTACTTTTGTGTGCTACAAGGCAGAAAATGCAGGGCAATGGCCTTGCTTTAAATTCTGTCAGCATCAAAGATGGGCGTCACTCTTGGGTCCTACCAACAACAACAAAAAAGGAGTCTATTTGAAGGTCAAAACAGCCATTACTTTAAAGTCTTTCAGCTTAAACTAAATATATTACCTGCAACACTGGTTTGGGAACTGTCCTTATAAAGTACATAAACATATCACCAGAAATCCTCCCTGCGCAATTGTTCTTCTTTCTTATGAAATGCAGACTTGATAAAAGGGTGAGTTTTCAGCGCCTGCAGGGACCAGATTCAGCAGTTAACTTAACTTGTTCAAATAGGCAAGTGGTATCATGTAGCTTTACAAGGAGCAACCTGACCTTCTCACATTGACCAGCAGTGACATTATTGTGCAGGAAGAGAAGCAGTCACATCATTTCTGTTTTGCACAACCTGCTTAAAGTTTGCAACTAAATGCTTGTCTTCAGTTGAGCTGACAAGAGAAAAGAGGGGGCTCAGTGAACCATGGCAGGGCTGCCATGAAATGACAGGAATCATTGGCATACATTTCAAATAGCTCTCTCAATCCTATTAAAGTATTGCAGTCCTGCTTTAAAATAGACAAGTATGAAACAACTTTGATAGATAGAGACTAAAATGGCTTATTGATTTTTTTTTTAAGACTGAGGAAAATTACCCAAAATGTGTCATTCTTTAACATTTAAAAATATATTACATAAAAAATGAACAACTGCAATAAATAAAAGTTTAAAAAAAACCTGTTTCGGTATGCAAAGCATGAGAAGCACAGAAACGTGAACATATGAATGCACATTTTCACAGAAACGTAAAATTAATGTCAAAAAATACATATGCTGAACTACAATTCAAAGGTAGCAACAAAATTACACTTTAATTGCATCATTTTACATTAATGCAATTTTTTCCTTCTAAAAGATTATTGATACAAAGAATCTGAAAATCCATTTTCTATTGTTCTTTTGGGACTGGATGTGACATTCAGGCTGAGGAATAGACTGAAGACTGAGAACTGGCTCTATTGTGCATAAAACTGCAGGATGTGTCAGGTTCAGCTTGCAATGCCAGAAAATCTGGGATACAACTCTGGTCAGGCTGAATTCCTAGCTTGAAGCCATGGTGATGTTTGAACTCCCTCTTGGTTCCTGGAATAAAATAAAGTAATAATAAAAAACAAAAAAAAAAGAATTTACATTTACTGTTAAACAAGCAAGAAAAGTGATTTCATTATGCCTTTCACAAAGGTACATATATGAAGTATTTGCAAGTGTCTGCTTCTTGTTTCAAACAGTTACTTAAAATACATGGTACCTGAAAAAAAAAATACACACTAATTTTTAATGAGCAGGAACAAAGGACATTAGCTAGAGTATTCTGCACTAGTAAGTGTTAGGAAACAATAGCCTACTTTATTTGAAGTGCTACAAATACTTACAGACAACTTTTACCCCTCTTCATTATAATTTCTAGGCTGTGGTTTTTTAATCAATAAACAAACTTATCCTACAGTCTCCCTGTCACTGTTATTAGGAAAAATATGCCATGCTAACCATGGAAGGTATTAATTTACTTTTAAATAGATTTTACCATCAATTGAAATCAAACACTTAATACTCTTCAAATGTTAGCCTGCTAGAAGATGACCAGAGAATATATGCTGAAGGTACACTGATGGGTAACATGACTTATATTTCAATGAGTCTCGACATTCAGTCAGTTATAAAGGTTAAAGCAGCTAAAATTCAACATTAAATAACTTCCAGCACCAAAACATTATGCATCCTACTTTGAAAGATTATGAATCATATCACTATATAAGCATTAGTATTTTTTAAAATGCTAAATAAAGACACTCTGTTCCCTTAAATATCTATAATAATAAAAAAAATTGAGAAAACACAATGCTATATTGCTCTTCTGCCCTTTACCAAGGTATTTTACCCAATGCACTGTATAGCTGTGGAAATAACAATCAATTATTTCATCAGGTCACAAAATATATGAAAACTTCACATGCAAACCATAATTATGGAAAAGACAAGAGTTAAGATACTGAAAGCCTGTTACAGTATATTTGAGGTTTTAAACACTCTTTGGCATTTCAGGAAGAGTATACATACATGCATATATAAACGCACACAGAGGCAGAAATGCATACCTACAGAGGCACAGATTCCAATATACATACTCATAGATATCCAGAGAGAGGCAGAAGGATGTGTGTATATTCATATTTCAACAAATCCAGACTCGAATCATATGTATAAAGACACATTCATGAAAGATTCCCCTTTCTTCTGTTACTATTGCTAGAGAAAAATCAATGGTTGCCTTTAACACCTACTTCAGCAGTTCCCTTTGATATGGACTCTTTTGATTTCCTGATTCACCATAAACCATATTACAGCTACCATAAACAGCTAGGTTATGTTGGACCTTCATTAAAAACCCATACAGTAGCAAATTTAGATGACTCAGAGTAGATAGTTAAAATGAGGTAGTGCCTTGAGTTTTTCTAAACCATGGTGGTGATGAGGATGAGATAACCAGCAGAACTGGCAAGTATGATCTGTAATACTCCAGATTTTCAGTCCTCCTCGGCTCAAAGCTATGCAGAACTGGAATTAACAAAAAGCCAAAGCACAAACAAGATTTACTGCATTTTTATCAGCACATCTGAAATGAGATCTCAATGAAGGCATCCACCTATTACACCGATTAACAGTCTGTTGTTTGTACACTTCAAGCAGCTGACCACATAGTCAAAATTCTCTCTAAAATAAGTCATTAATAAACAAATATCATTACAGTATTAAAATATGCAAATAACTTGTGATGTTCTAAAAACACTTCTGTGTGTAAAAAAAAAATGAAACCAATAAGATACAAGCTATAAACAGGTTTCACCCTGGATAACAAATACTGAAAACAAATTTAAACACATTGGCTTGTACTGCTTTCAATATCTCAATTAGCATATCATAATGACTTAAAATCACATGCTGCAATTATATTCTTGTATTACTCTTTTCACAGATGTAGTGAGGTTTTTTTTGAACAATATGGCATCAAAATCCCAGTAAGAAGATAAGAAATCAGAGTTCCTTTGAGGGTGGCAAAAAAAAAAAGTATGAAACTTAATGATTGGCAGCAAGTCAATAGACTATGTTACAGTAAAATCTTCACTGTTGAGGAAAAAAAAAGCTCTGTTTTAGTTATCCAGATCCTGTGCTGTACTTCTTACAAAGAACAGAATCCTATTCATTGAATAGAAGGGAAATAGGATCTAATACCAATGTGATTGATGTAAAAAACCATCTTGGCTGGTACTCATAAGAACTGTTTTGATTCAATATCATTATATACGCTCATGATGAATAAGAAAATAGGATTCTATAGGTTAGAAGAAAAAATACTCAGAACTGTTATAACACTCCTTGTTTGAACACATACCTGTACACAGGAATTTTATAGGCAGTTATAATTTCCCCAACAGACCTCTTTCAACATTATTGTATTTAGACACCTTTCTAAAATATGTATTAAATTGACAAACCCAAATGACTGTGCCAGAGCTGTGATAATAATCTATCATATAAATATGCATTTAGGTAATTTTTAAAAGAGGAATTATGTATCTTAAATAAGGTGTCTGTTCAGGTAAATCTTTAGCATAGCACTTTTATTTACCTGATAAGCTGTAAATGATCCATCTAAACTGTTACACTTCATCAGGTAAATAGATATTTAGGACACAATATGTCTAGCAAAAATATGCTTTCAAAATATTTATGTAATGTAGTAATTGGTCACGTCCTATGGTCATTTTTCAAAGTTTGATAGCCTAACTTTATAAAACGTGTTTTCTCAAAGACCAATATATGAAAGGTTAGTCTATATTATGGAGTAATTGCTTTCTAAACTATAGTTTACTCAAGCAATTTTTTAGTATTAGGTATGGAGAAAGATCTCTAAAACAATTCCTTTCTACAGTTTTTATTCTGTGACTAACCTATGATCACATTTAGGATCTAGTTTACAGGTTGTCTCATGATATATGAGCTATTTTAGCAAAGTTAAAATGGATTTATAGTGGGTTGCTTTATTGTGAGAAAATATTATAATACCATCATGTATTATATCCTTATATATGTTTTCATTGCAATGTCAGCCTATGCAAAAGCACCATGCTGTGATCAGACACCCCATTTTACTTTTATATATCAATACTTGTGGAATAATATGCACAGTTAGACACTTGGAATTACATGACTATGCATGTGTTATGACAGCAATGCAAACAGGTAACTAGATAAAGAAATTAACTTAGAAGTATATTGCTTATCTTCAGTTGTAGGATTAAAATCTATAACCAGGGTTAGAGCCGCAAATCTGTCAAAATGGTTTCAGCCTTCAGAGTTTACACATGGATAATTTTAGTAGACCACAATTTTCACTGTAATATCATACTACAACTTTTCAATTTGTATGTTACAACAACAACTCCTTCCAATTTGGGGATTTCCCATCACTAATCTTTGTCTCTTTAAACTGCTTTCAAATATTCAATTTCAAAACACAGTAGCCCAAACTTCCCTCCCACTTTCTTACGACATGTAACATTCTATATTATGAAAAAATCAGAGTAATGAAAAGTGGTAAGTTTTTTGTGAGTTAAGGCTTGGGTTGTGAATAACAAGCTTGCATAGATGGCTTTGACCGAGGTAAGAAAGTAATGAAAACTGCTTAGAATCAGAACAGAAAATGACCAGGTAAGGTACAAAATAAAAGGGCAGAAAGAATAATACAGAAGTTACACCATAATACAAAGACTCAGTTATGGGGGCTCCCTGTGTGATGATGCAGCTGTAGTAGTAAGTTCAATGTTAATATCTCAAGATAAGTTGATAACAATTTTTGAATTACAAAGCCAAAGTTTGATCTGGAAATCACCAGATTATGGGATACTTAGGTGTGTGAGGATGCCTGGCAGCAAACAGAAGTGCAGAGGGTGGAGCAATCTGTAATTTCTTCTTAATTCTAGCAACGCCTAAAATCTCTGGAAAGGCTGTGGCACAGCCCTTCAAGAGTAGGAAGAAACGTAAGGTAAGCACAGATGCAGAGAGCAACGGGGTGAAGGTGGGAAACAGTCAATGTATTTCTCCACAATTGATTTCTGACACTGATTCCTTTCACCCCAACTCTAGAACATACATAGACACAGTAATACCAGTAGACAGCAAATGAAATGGCCAGTAATGGTTCTTTTCAGCTTCTCCCACCTATGCTATCATTGTAGCTCGCATCATTTCACTGCAGCAATAGCAATTCCAGTAAGTGTTAAAGAAACAACCAATGTCTTCGGTAACTATTTTGCAGGACTTATGCAGAAAACCTATTTCCCTATAGAGAAAGATGCAGATTTTCAGATCATTCACAACTTCCTTCTCAGGCTGCTATTTCCAAAACAGAGTTGCCTTTTGCCAGACAATGCCAATGGACTTCCAGTATGCTGCTCATTCTTTTTCTATTAAAAGTAGCTCCAAGAGCCCTTTCTCAATCTTGGTGAAATAAATAAAACATCAGACTGATGAAAATGACAGAAACTGATGTTTAAAATGGAAAGTATTACTAGTGGGTGCCAGTGTAATACACTGTTACTTAACAAACTTTTTCAAAGCTGGCCAAAACTGGAAAGTTTGCTTCCCATGTAAATGATTTTGCAATTCAGTATGCTGAGGCAGTAGGACTAAATTGGTGCTCTGACACAAAGTAGGAAAACGGTAACATTCCCTATAAATTTTAATTGTCAGCACTCCTGCCTGGATTCTGCAAACAACTTGCTACCAGAGAATAATTCAATGGGCTGCCAACTCATTACATATTAAGTCAGAAAGGTAGACACACAACACACTTTTGGTTCTGCTAGCCAACAATACTAATGGCTTTTTTCATTGTCAAAGCATTCCTTCTTCCACTTTCAGGAGTTTTTAAACAAACACATGAGTCTGAAATATCTGGAAATAATTTTTTTCCCCTGCTTTTCTAATGCTTTAGTATTTAATCCATTCAGTGAAATCACACTCCAGAGGCTCAATTAAAAGCAATTAAGAGAAAGATTTCAAAATATTGTATTTTTTTTTCTAATAGAAAATCTCGGTTTATTCAAACATACTTAAACCTGGTATGTTTGAAGAACGCACATGATTGGATGGATTATCACATCAGATGAACACCTTACCTTCAACATTTTGTTGGCTTAAAGACAAATAATTTAGTTTTGCTTTGCTAATTTTTGATGATTCCTAAATATTTTGGCCAAAATCCACCATAGAGCCTATATAGTAAGTTTCTTTTCCAGATGCATCATTGGAATAAACAGGGAAGTCTCCCGTTTTCAGGTCAAATTTTCTGTACTATACTAATAATATAAAAACATTTCACAAACTCTGTAGCGCACTATTTTCATGCTGAAATTCTCGGCCTGTACTGGTTTCAGTCCAAGGTTCCAAATTCTTTAGTACTTTTTGCCTATGCTGCCTTTTTTTTTAATCCAAATAGCTAACCCAACTGGCTATTGGTTTATCTTGTGCTGCATGTTGCAAGTAACACTGAAAGGAACACTGTACTCTTACTAAGCTGTTGTGACACCTCTCCATGTTTTGCACCAGTGTATCAGATTGCCTCTATCTGTAACTGATGCCTCTCTTGCTTCCAAAAAAGCCTTTCCTGCTATGTGAGTTTTCCCACAACTTTCTTTGCCTCAGATAAGTATTTCTCTCTCTCATGGTTCTCTCTCAGCTCTTTGCCTCTTTCTAGCAAGAACAGGCGAAGATGACTACAGCCAGAGATTAAAACACTCATGACACCATGCTGAGGCACAAGTGACTTATGAAGTTGTCCTCCCCACTTAGCCTTTTCTTCTGCCAGTGCTAGTGGGAAAACAGTCCCTATCCAACTAGATGAAGTGTCAAACTTCATACTCTCTTGAGAAATGTATTCAGTCACCAGCTGAATTCCTAGACAGTGTGACTGCCTGACGTAGGCCTTCAAAGTTTCATCTGTGTTGAATGTATACTGCTGCTCTAGCAGAAAAAGGAAAAAAGTATATTTACATTCATTTTGCCAAACATTAGCATCTTCTGTCCAATCATTTGAATGCAGAAGTGTTAGAAGAAAACTGCTTAGTGAACAAGGGTTGACACATACAGTGTGAAATCTTAAGGTGCTTGAATGCAATGAGGGAGAAAGTGAGACAGAACCACATTTCATCTCCTTAACTGTGCGATAGTCCACATGAACTTTGTGACAGGTCTCTGTCTCTCAGCCACACTTGACTAGCTTCTGCTGACATTCAGCTGTCAGACAGCAACCCTTTACCATGCCCCTAACATGCTCTACAGCTTCACCCAATTAACTTGCTTTCACTTGACATTGCAGCAAAAAGCTTCATAATAGGTGGTCAAGGTGCACGGTGTCTGCTTGCCCTCTAACTGCTCACGCACAGCAAAATGCTTAGCTACCTTCCTTTTTGTCTGTTTGCTCTGAACTGTAGGAGCAACTACAATTTAGTCCTGCTGCTAAACAGGACAGGAGATCTTTGCCAGTGGTGCATTAATCTATCATTACCAAAGACTAACTTTAATGCAGAATCTTACAGCTAATTACAAACATTTTGGCAAAAAAGAAATTGCACTGATTAAGTAAAATACTTCAATCACTTTATAATTAGTAAAGATATACTGTATCACCATTATGGATACAAGGGGGAAAGAGGGAAAAAGTAAATATTTCTAATAGTAACATTTAGCAACATAAAGGAGAAAGGTCTAGGAACAATGAAAGTGTTTTTATGATTCAGCTTTCCTGCATTGAAAAAAAAATTTTTAGGCACTCAGAAGACTAATTTTTGCTATGCATTTCTGCCAAATATGCAGTATTTTTGAGGAATAATATTCAGAAATATAAATCTATGTAGCTAACAAAACAAATGAACTATTAAAAAAATTGAAATCAACATTCTAGGATTCTCCTGATAGCTTATACAAAAATGAGAACAAACATGGAACTCACTGTTACTTTGCAGACAGATGCCTTAAGAATAATCCAGTTTGCTCACTACTTCTCTCAAGTATATTTGTATTAAATATGTTGATTTGGTCAGAAAAAGCCCTTAAAAATCCAATACGCAATAAGTAATGATGATGTTCAAGAGCTCTCTGCTGAAGAGACACTCTGTTAATCAAGGGTGGAACAGTCTGGGTGAGCACTGGTGTCCAGACAGTGGAATTAGGAGAGTGACTGTAGCAAATGCCTTCTGGTGGCCGTACGGGTTTCAACTACCAGAACTCCAGCAAGGCAAGACTCAAAAGACTATCCATGAAGCCCTTTCAGATTCTGGTGTCTGTTAAGCTACAACAAGTTCACATAGGTTATGTAAGCTATTTGTTTTCCCAGCATATCTACAGGGACAAGTTCCCTTGAAGTTCTTGCTAAAAACCATTGAAAGCGCATTTTTTCACACAAGAAATCACACAAAAAAATCTCATTTTCATAGAGAAGCGGGCATCCAGTTTGTAGAAACCTGAAGCTCAAAAGAAGCCATAAACATAAAGGAAGGAAAACAAAAAGGAAATATATTGATTGAGGTGTAAAGCAGTCACCTCTTTCAACAGGAGTTTATGGCAAGGACGTAGAACCAACTTATCTTTATGAAAGGTGGTGAAAAGAAGCAAGTCATAAGGACTTGGAATTGGCACACCTCTGGCAGAGGCTGCTGATGCAAAAATGAGTAGATTTGCAACAATAAAAAAAAATATAGCGAACATCTCACTCAGATTTCAAGTAGTAAAATGGTATTGCTCAGACTTAAAACAAAGTGCCAGGGACACACAAGGCCTCTTCGTGGAGAGTATTATTGCAGGTTTCTCCAAAAACCTTTTCAGTCTACTTGGTTGTGATAATATAACCTGGTGGTGTCCATAATCCTGAAGTGAGAAGGGAAATGCTCATCTTCTGAATTGACAGCCTTTAGCATCCCCTAATAAACATCAGTTTGGAGTTAGGTCTTAGGAGACAGCAGAATTATGATCATAAGCTGGATACAGACATGGTTTATGCAACCTATCTGCACCTATTTGAAAAACAGACTGTAATCTGTTACCCAAAATTCAAACATTTGCATGCTCAGTAAGAACATCTGCATTTGCATGAGGCTACAGGCTAATCTAAATCTCAGTTCATCTAAATAACTGTATTAAACTGAGTAGCATCTTAAAAAGATCCTTTAATGATAGATGGAAAAATGACAGACTTATACCACATGCTTAGAAGTGAACCATTACTACTGTTAATTCTAGTTTCTCAAAATGAATGTTTATTATTAAAATAATTAATGTATTAGGAGGACAAAGGGTTCCATCCTTAGCACTGGCCAATGCAGTGTACATTTTCTGTATTGGGCACTGCAGATGTGTAGCCTACTACCTCCCAGCCAAAATCCTGATAAGGGCTCCATCCTCCTCCCCCATAAACTAGCTTAGAGAAAGATTCACCAGGAAAAGGTACATTTGGCTCCTGTAGGTTTGAGATAATTTTCGGACTTTTGTTTGCTCATCCAAACCAAGCACTTTAATGTTCATTCATCTCCAGTAAAACTTAGTTGAAGTAACTTGAGGAAGGTATTATTCTTTCTCCTGCAAACTGCATGCAATATCTGAAGCAATGTATATTCAAAGTTCTAAATTGAGTTCTAAAGGGTAGTTTTATAACAGTAATGGTCAGGGAAAACAGTTGGCTTTCTGGCAGTATTGTTTATAAAATATCAGTTGATATCTGAATGGCCTAGAAAAAAATATTTTAGGCTCCATTTCATTTGATGGCTAACATGTAGGTCTTTTGTACATGCAAGATCCAAATTACACTAACTCGGCAAGGAATCAAGCTTGTCAGTTATAAACAACTTGAGTGTGGGTGAGTTAGGTTTACTGTCTCTATTGGTTTTGGCCAAATTTATATATACAGTTATATTTCAGACTGAAATAAAATAAAAAAATCTAGTAATTACTTCAACAGAACTTTTTATACTTCTTAGATTCATGAGCATAATCAGCCTCTAAGAACAGCTCTTAGCTCAGGTACTAGATTATCACTTTCTGTGAGGCTGGACATGCAGTTCGAGTGCATCCATTAGGCAAATCAAACTAATATTTCTTGCGTACTAATCATAGTTTATCTGAACCAACATTAAAAAATGCTAATGGAATATCACCCTTTCATATATATATGCCAAATGTGTGTTCTGAAAGCACAGAGTAGTTTAAAAAAACCAAAAAAAACCCCAAAAACCCAGAACTCACCAAAACCACACACAACACTACAAACTTTCAACAGGCATGTAAAATTTTTATCAGAAGAGTCATGAAGAACATAGAAGGAGACATGCAGAGAGGTTTCTTCAGCTTTTTGGTTTGTAAAACAAGAAAGCTGTAACACAACTTTAAAAAGTTATTTTACACAGGGATTTTTCAGTAATTTGGTGTGCCTTGTACATTCCAGAATGATACCTTAAATTTCTCCAGAGCCCCCAATTAGATTGTGCTCTTCTAAAAACTCTCTTAAAGTGTAGTAAACTTCGGTAAGTTATTAAATTAAACTAGAAAATCCTAAAGCAATAGGATGTTTTGACATGCACAAATTAAAATGAAACTGGATGACCTCAAGTGTCAGGAAGCTTTACAAAGTCCTGGTTAAGTTACAATACATGCTCAGGCTCCCAAAAGAGTTCAATGCATTTACTACACCCTGTGAAAGAAAACTTGATGTCATACACAGTCTCAAAAATGTAACAGGTTCCTCACCATAAGCATATAACCACCATATGAGCTGATCCTTTTGTGATCAAATGAGACCCTTGGTACTCAACAAAAGCTGAAGAATTAGTGAATTTTTTCATTATTGTTGCTCTGTCCTCCAGGGGCTTTCCTTGTCAAATTACCTGCAACACCTAGATAAGACAAAAGGCTTTCAAAATATTGGTGAACATACAAATTTGAGAGAGGCAAGTATTGCAATGTCAGCTTTATAGTGATATTTACTGAGTGAACCATGGGTTTATGGGCCAATTACAGTTGAGAGACAGATCCAGAAGTATGGTGTCTTGAAGCAATGTGGCTTTAAAGGTTCCATGAGTCCCCCTCTAAAAAGCTGTAGGAATTCAAGCACTTACACCATCTGAAAAGGATGAAGTGCAATCACTGCATCATCGTAATGTCACTTTGCTTTCCTAATATTATCACATGTAGCAGGGAAACTCTGCTGGTGATTAACCACACTATTCTTGCCTATATTTTTAGTAAATTTCATTACTTGCTGCATTTCAAAGGTACCCTACTTGTCCATTAAAAAAAAAAAAAAGTCAACCAATAACAAAAAGATGGTCCTTCCTTTCCAAATGGTAGCATTTCTGAACCAAGCCAGCAAAAAAACCCAAATTATTGTAAAATGAGAAAGGAAATGCATAGTTTAAGAAATGCATGTGTTTCTAAATCTCTTTCTTTAACTGAATCATTACACAAACTGAAGAAAACAAAAGGTATTTGAAAAATCAAGACTATTACCATAACATCCTTTTAGCTGACAGTGAAGCTCTTTACACAACAATGTACTCATTTCATGTTTCTAAAATTTGTTCACATACTAGTTTATTCAACAGCCCAAACTGCTTCAGGGAGGCCAGTCTCTGGGGAAAATAGGTCCTTACTATGATTAATTGGAAAAACTGTGCCTTCACTACATAATGTGGGTTTCAGAGACTTCCATGAAAAGTTTTTATATGTAATTTATAAACAGCAACAATAAATAAATAAATAAATATATGTTGGGTAAATACAAAACAGTGTGGCTTAAATATGTAAAACCCAACAAAAATAAACACTAATATGTAACTTGCTGAGTGTAAGCCCTTAAATCATGTCAAGATTACAGGAATAAAATTATGAGTTAAGAACAGTGTTCCTCTTCATGCCGTAACTCTGAATTTCCTGTCTTTTTATCTCTGCAAGTCATACTCCCTAATATATTTTAAAGGGTTGGGTTTTTTTATTTCTCACATTAACTTTTATGCTTAATGTACAAAATGCAAGCAATCAGGCAATGGAAGTAGGTAAACACATGTATTTCTACCAAAAAAAATTACTCCACTGCAAAAATGTTGCAGAAAGGAACACAAAGGTTTGTTCTTTTTTTCCCCCACTTGAAAAGGATGCAAACATGCACAATTACAGGAGACGTCTGGGGAAAAGAGCGTGAGCAAACCGACAGAAAAATAATCTGATTTTATAAATTCCAGAAAAGCACAAAGTAAAGGAGACCGCTATGGTTTACAGCTACCCTTCTTTATTGCTCTCATTATCTCCCTTTGGCCTGCAGAGGATCCACTCCTCCTCCGCTTGGACTAGTGAGGTGAGGTCTGACAGCTGAGAAATCTGCTGTGGGACCAAGGGTGGAGATGATACGCAGCCTTCCTTTCTCCCATGACCTTCCTTCCAGTCAGTGCACCAGAAGCAGAGACTAAGAGGAGATACAGCATCAGAGACAGTCATCTCCTGTGGAGGAAAGTTTGCTGGCTAGCTGCCACTGAATTCTCTGGTGGTGGGGCGTCAGTTGTCTCCCTGGCATCCAGAGGGAAATGTAAACCTCTAAACATGAGATTTTGCTTTACAAACACTTAAAAGTACATCTTTTGAGAGGAATACTTACTTGCCCACTATCTTAAATGTAGTTCTACACTTAAATAGATTCTCCAGGCCCAATCCAGTTAAATATCAGCATAAACATCTTTTTTCTTTTTTCTTTCTTTTTTTTTTTTTTTTGATGGGTGTATGTAGCATTATCCATGCCACATCATAAGTGGGAGCATGCTGCACATACACGCACTTCTGAGGCTGGTTGAGAAAGAAGCAGACTCCTGGAAACCCTGTCCTAGGTCTTACTCTCTTGTCTTCTTTTCCTGTGAACTGGGCAGTGAGCTAGTGGTACAAAGCAAACAAGAAACACCCCAAAAGACAACAAAAATCCTTCCACCTTAACATCCGATCAACTGAATTGCAACTTGCAGGTAGCATCTACATATAGCTTGTACTGTTTATCAAAGCTAATGCCTGAAGATCAGTGCTGAATTTTCTCCTTATAAACAGTGCTTTACATACTTAGCTTGAAACACAAAACCAAACAGGTGTCAGAACAAGAAAATAATTATTCACAACAGTATACCCTATAGGTTCTAAATTTAAAACATCAAGAAAATATCAGGAAGATGAGAATCTGGATTGCATGGATTCATTTGCCATTTAAGTATCTGAGCTAGACTCATTCAGGCACAGCTATGCTTTAATCCCCTCCAAAAATTTCTCAGCGAATTCACAGTCTCAGAACAAGCAGACACTCCCTTTATGTTTAACCCACAGTTTAGCAGGGAATAATAGAAGCTTCCCAGCTCTCTTTCTTGAAATAACTTCTTCAAAAGGGAGGAGGAAGCACCTTCTGGCCTGAGTAAAAGTCCTTGAGTCTGGAAAGAAGTGAATTTGTCTGCCTTTGTAGAGAATATTCCTTTTCTTCTATAAAGCCAGTAAAATTGTGTCCTCAGCTCTGTTCTTCTGTAAAAACTTTTTCCCAGGGTTAAATGTCCTGGTCTATAATACCCAGATCTCAAAATAACAGCCTGTCTATAGCACTCCCAATACTTTTATTTCTACTGCAGCATTAGCGATGTATGTTATAATATACAAAAGTTTCTTTCAATTTGATATGCTGAAAATGTCACTTTGAGAGGTGTGGGAAGGCGGCAAAAGAAACAGGGGTGTGTAGAAAACAGGAAACAAACATATGTGGCTGGTGAACATAACTCATTGCATAGTACCAATGAAACACATTTTGAAAGATCACTACAAAGACATCTAATAAGGAAAATGGCATCACTTGGCTGTCTCCCAGCTCACAGTTGCCCTCTACAGCAAGTAGGACCTTTCTGAAACATTCAGTTTCAGGAAAATCCATGTACCATTTTGCAAAGGAAATAAAATACGAGCTCATTCCAGTATTTCTCCTTCAAAAACTGAACAAAATGAAGTGTGGGCATTCACTTCCTTTTTCTCTGTTAATCTGCTGCAGGCAGAGAATGAATGTGTGACGATTTTTTACAGGGCAAACTTTAACTTATACTTTAGACTCCCTACCTTATCCAAATCATTAGTTTCTCTAAATCAATTTCCTATTAGCTGCTCCAAGAGGTACAAATGTTGCACAGGCCTGAGTGTTTGGGATAAGATATTAATACAGCTTCAGGTTCCAAGTGTCTTGTTTTCAGTCCTGGGAACTGAGAACCCTTGTTTGTGAGCTGGTAGTTCCAGTACCTCACTAGAAACACATTTCTAATGCCATAGAAATGCAAACCATGAAGGAAAAAAAGGAAAGGAGATTAGCTTCCTGAAAACATGACCCTCCTTTCTAGCGACTCAGCCAATGACTTGAAAGATTTGTTTTGTGCTTAACATTGGAACAAACCTGCGGTCATTTAGGAACTTCATGGTTTCCATTAAACCGCGCAGCATGGACATTTGGAATTTCATGGCAACTGTGAAGTGAGAATGTAGATCTTGCTTTTCCAAAGCACCAGCCTCTGCCGAGAGCTAACACCCACACACATTCCCTCACATTCCTCAGCCGATCCATGTCAATAAGGAGACTTTAAGAACAGACAAAACAAAGCAAAAAAACCCCCAAAAACCCCAAAACCAAAACCAAAAACCACTTAAACCTCTTGCTTAAGCACGTGACAGCAAAATACTAGAAGTGGAAATGTAATATTTAAATTGAGCAAACGCATTGTGTCCATCTACAGTGTTTACAGCATTAACTTTGCAACTACATTGAAAACCTGAAATATTGGAAAACACCTAATTACCCAAACATTTACCTCTCTGCAGGTGTAAATACACGGGCCTAATAAGCCTTCCCACTGTGAAAGCAGTTACTTAAATTATATTAAAATATTAAAAACTATTTAATGAGCTTTCTTCCCCTAAAGTAAATTGAGTGTGTGCCTTAACCTGCTTCAGGCAAAGGAAGTTTCAAACATATTGGTTTTGAAACTAGCCATTATTTCCCATGTTGCAAAAATGGCAATTTTATTTCCCAACAGCAAATGAAACTGTCAGGAAAATTTAGATGCAATAAAATTGGGTGGTTAAACCAACATACTGGATTTGAAATAAAAATGAATTAAAGGAATTAAAATTAAGCATTATGTCAGTCAAACTTTAGAGAAACTATTTTAAATGGGGGGTGGGGCGGGAGGGCTGTTGGGTTTCAGTTTGGTTGGTTGGTTTGGGTTTTGTTTTTTTTTTTTCCAAAAGTTAGGTTTTGGACTTGGTGAAGTCCACTCATAACTACCCATTTCATGTCCATCAACAGTGTCACATTTGAAATTTGCGCAATGAAAAATATTTTGCATAAAATGTGTTGCTTCTGGCAACATTTCTGCCTAAATAAAAAGTTGTCAGGCAGTGTGTGACTTTAGTGGTACAGAGTTTTAAAATGGTGGCTTCAGTCCAAGGCTAGCTAATAACGGCTGACATGCACTGGAATCTTGAGGCCTAAATCAACATTGTTTTCACAGCTGTAATTAAGCCACCTAATCAGAAGCACATTTTGACGGGACAGTTTCTGGAAGCCAGACATTACAATTTCTTATGCCTGGAGCACAGTGGCTCATGAGAGGTCCTCATTTAATTTCAGGTTTAAAAAAAAAAAAAAGAAGGCTGTAAAATGAAAAGACTATAAAAAAAGCAGTGTACGGCTGTTGAAATGAAGCAGGCCTATGTGTTCATGCCTTGACCAACCCTGCATCCCACCCTCCTTCAGCTCTCTGCCGAGTCCCCAGCTCTCAAGTGGCAGCTGCACACAGTGAGATTAAGGGCTTCTGCCAAAGTCAACAGATGAGCTGGTCTGAACTGGCTCTCTGTGTGTTCTGATTGTAAATTGTGCTGGTGATGATTAGAGAACTCTAACACAGGATGTCGACTCTTAAAACTGTCCAGAGAAAATAATTTTTATTTTTTTTTTAAAGTTCAGGAAATTTTTTTAAACTTCTTTTGTGGCTTGGTACATAGTGTTGTGTCTATAACTTTCAGATGATTCAAACACGAATTCACACAAATTAACTAACTATATTATAAAAAAATACACTGTTACTTGCTTACAGCAAGATCCTTTATTTGGGGATGTTTATATAGCAGTGTTGCTGCTGAATGCAGTTCTCTGACTAGTACACTCCAGCAGTCTTGTGCTTCTACCACCTGCCAGTGAAATGTACCACTAAAATTCAGACTATCAACTATTTTTGTTATGTGACTATCACTTCAGGATGTTGTCATACCTGAAATGGCTAAAGTGTCTTGCTCTTTTTCTGGAGTGCAGCTACATCAGTAACTATAACATAAACTTTCAACCCCACAGGCCATTGTAAAACTATCAATATGAAGGCACCAGTCACTAGGGTCTGATTACATTTAGTTCTGCATTTTAATTACATATGGATTCTATTAACTGAACTTTTTGCCTTATAGGCAACATTTTAATCAAATTACTATAATTTTCAAATATGTTACAATAGTCTGACAAGTTAAAAGTTCACATACCTAGAATATTGAGTATCAAAAAAATTTTGCATAGAAAAGGAAGTATTCTTGACAAAATAGCAAAAGTGTTGTTGGATTACTACAACTGTTTTTGAACACCTTGCCCTAAGTTACATAATGTGACTTATAATATTGGTTTCTTTTTTTTTTTAATTGGTACTACACAATAAGCAAATAGTTTAAACTACGTGACTTACACTGTTTGATAACAACTATTACTTGTGAAAGCAATAACACATGACAAGGTGAGCATTTGCACTAGGACACTTGCATTCCTTTGCTATGCAGTAAGGCTAGCAAGTGATGCCCAATTGCTTAAAATCAGGTAAGAAATGCAAATATTTCAGTAAAAAAATAGTTTCTGGAAGATATTACTGCTTTGTGGATTCAGTCTGATAGAAACTTAAGCTTAGTAAATATTACAAACACAGTTTTCTATTTTTGCCTGTACTGACATTTCCACTCTTTCACGTCTATTATCATCATCACCTCAATAGTTGGGAAATTCTCCTTGTGCACCTGTCAGATTTTTCTTTACTCAACTATCGCTTTAAGAACATTCATATGTTTCCAGTAAATTACCAGCCATGCACTGGTAATTAACAGTACTGAGCAAAACTTACAATTATTTGAGGTCCGTATCTTACTGAATTCTGTCCTAGACTATTTCCAAGAAAACACTGCAAGACAGACGGTAACAATAAAAATAACAAGTATGATTATTTTTTGCAAGGCAAATTAAGAACTAGTATCTCCAAATCGTTCACAAAACCAGTTCAATTCCAAATCTTTCAAAAAATCTTTTCAGTACAACTGTGCATCAGGCTAGCATGAAGTAGTGGAAAAGCCAAGCAGAGATTTCATCCAGAACCTATTTGCTTCTTGCAACATCTGGGAAGAATTCCCCCAGCTACATCAGTCATTCCATGTCCTAACACAAGAGATATGGCTCTGGCCCATGAAAGATGTTCTCTAACATTTAATATGACACCAGTAGAGTGAGTGTCTTTCTTCTATGCAGCAAGTGAAAAGGCAAACAGGTTTTTTTCTTTTTGTCCACTTCTGTCCTCGTAATTCTAAATATAAGACACTGCATCCCTGTTAGACGCAGGTCTCAGCCTTGAAATACAGACTGAATGGGTAACAAGGAAACAAAGGGTATGAGGGAACGACATGTAAAGCCACTGCCCTGCTTGGCTGAGTAGGAAGAAACTGTCAGTGGTGTAGTTAACTGGTAAGTTTGAGTTTTAAACATTTCTTTACTTTCTCCCCACCATGAGCGGGGTTCATGTAGATCATGAGAACTAAGAGCTGACTGCTCTGAGTAGAAAGAAATTGCTTAATGCAGTTCTTCAACACAAAAATATGAGAGCATGTGTCAATTACTAGCACCTCAACAATAAATACGGATTTTTCATGCATAAGATCATTCTACTTGCTTCTCTCATCTTACCAAAACCTACAATTCCCGTATTTTCAGAACTTAAGTGATATCACTAGGCATTTTAAGACAAAGGACAGACACAGCCACAACTAGGGGGGGAAAAAAAGTAAGGATGATGCAAAGCCACATAAGGCAATGAGTGATTTCATTTTCAACCCCAGTTAGGAGAAGCATCCAAAGACAACAGTTGTTTTCATGGTTAGTTAGACAACTCTGCTCATCTTACAGACCTTCACTTCACCCCTTTCACCCATCTGAAACTCACCTTCTCCCCCTTTCAGTTAAAGTTATCCTGTTATATTCAGTTATGCTCAGTTAAATTTTGGCTCCCCAAATTTCCATTTCTCCAGTGCACAAAAAGCTTTTCTCTCTTCATCATCTTTACAAATGATTGTATTTTCCCCTCTTTCAATTCTGAAGTGAAAGCAGGAAAAGGAAGGGATATCACCAGATCAGCTGCACATTCAAGATCAGAGAAACACCTGACCATTTATAGTATAACATCGGCTTCTTTTGTTTGCCAAAACTGATACCAGGATATTTTAAGTTCTTAAAATTCTGACAGCAGTGCTGATATTAGGCACAAAATCTCAGACCTGAAAGCTACGAAAATACTTTCTGGAGAAATTCTATAATGAATTGAATTCTGTCAGTTCCTCATATGTGTCAGGTCATGATGAAAAATACAGTGTCACTGCATCCACTTCCCACAACACTGTGCTTACAGCAACAAACTCTTTGGCAGTACAGACATCATGGATTCACATGCTCGCCATGTGACAAATATGATACCACTGTTGCCCCACAGCACCCACAAAGCAATTGCTTATGACACTATACTACTGCACAGTACAGCACTTTAAAGCTCTTACTTCAAAGCCTACTTATTACTGCAACTCTGAAAGTGCAAGTATAGTAATAAAGTTACATATCTGAAGAAGAAGTAAAATGGATCCAAGCAGCAGAATCCAGTACTGTTGGATTCTAACTAACTGGCAAGTGTTCATTTAATAGAAAACCTTGAAGTACGGTCCAGTTCATGGTATTTATATTACTAGATGTTGCTCAACAAGAAATAGGCAGGAAAAAAGAAATACAAGAACAGTTCAGCTGATACTTCCTCTGCTTACATACAGATCATGTGTACAGTTAGTCATTACCAATGAAGTACTTCCACTAAACCCACCTTCTAAGCACATTAAGCAGAGATATGTAACAGGAACCAATAAAATTTCCTGAATTTCATGGAGAAAATAGCAGTGACAGTCCAGTACTGAGTTCAGTGCTTAGTGAAATAATTCTCCATATTATTTCATGCTAGAGGTTGATTGCTGGCTTCTCTGTTCCTCCTCTGGCAACGTACATCCCTATAGTCAAGACTACATATGGCCATATTAATGATATCTTCTTAGCTGAACTCTTATTATTAGCTCTACCAATTATAGATATGACCCTTAATGTGGAGATGCAGCAAATTATGGAGGACAGAATTGTGGCTATGATACTTGCACTTCAGAGGAAGTAAATTTGAAAAAACAAGGAAAGGCACAGAAGTGAAACTGTTATGGTTGCTAAGAAAGACTGTTACACAATGTGGTTTGAAAACAGAAATAAAAGACATTGTAGAAATGTAAGGGAAATTTCAGAAGCATTTGGTAAAGAAAAAAACAGAAGAAATTTAAAAAAACAAAACAAAACAAACACACACACACACAAAAACACCACAAACCAGAAAAGAGATACAGGATTAGGGAACAACAGAAAAAAAAGGTTTAGGCAGAAAACCAATAATCTGTATTTGGGCCATACTGAATTTTAAAGAGTTGCAAGAATGAAAAATGCACAGGGTCTTTCTCTGCACCTAGGAAGAGTCATCAGAGATGAATACGACGGACAGATAGCTGGACACTGATGAAGAGTACGGAGACTTTCTGCTATTGACTCTCCTTCACCCCACATAATAATTCTCTTCTCTGTAAGCAGTGTTTCCAGCATTCATCTCACCTCTGTCCATCATAATCATACCCCTTCCTGTTCCCCTCTGTTAGCATTAGTATGAGCACACATAGCAATCTCAGAATCTAAACGCTATTGACCAGAAGGAAAGTGGTTGGACTAGAAGTAGGCTAGAGGATGGAGGTGTCACTTCAGAGTCTTAGATAAAAGATGAGGAGTCAGAATCACTGATGTTGCCTTATGGCATCAGTTTTACTTTTACAATTATCAGCAAAACTCAAAGCAACAGAAGAAGAAAGTGGTGTGAATAGAAAGAAAGGGGACATAGTTACCAAATTTCAGTACAAAAAGGTTAATTAGGAGAGCAATACCTTCTGAACATGGAAAAGATCAATACTGATGAATGGCCCAAACTTGGATGCAATGGACAGTTGGGAGGGCAAGAACATCATGCAACTAGCATATAAGTCAAGACACAGCCACAACATAGTGAGATAAAACCCAATCCTACAAGGTAAAAGTCCACACATGGTACACACCTTAAAGACTTTTCAGCACTGAGGAATAGGTTACTGTTCTAGGAACACAAGGATACATCACATGAAAACCTGCAATTAATATAGTCCAGGTGCTGTGTTTGTCTCCTACATGAAAAGTTTTGCCTGCAATGTTACTAGAACTGGATATGTGATTAAATACAGTGGATTGAAACCAACAAAGTATGTACAATTCTGATACCAAATAGATGCTCAAGAAAAGTCATTACTCCCTTTCATTTAAAATAATAAAGAAAAAAAAACGTTCTACTTTTTTTTTAATACAGAAAGAAATTTAGTGCAAAACTTCTTCCTCAAAATCTGAGCAGAAAAGTATTGGCTGAAAATTTAAAATGTAAGTGACTCCAGAAAGCTGTGATGCCTGAAGTTACTAAAAGTCATGCTTGATGCAACTTTTGCAAGTATTAGGGACAAGCTTGGCAGAAACCCAAATACTACAAAATATACCATAATCACTTATGCTTTTTTCATGGGAACTTGAAAATCTATCATTCTGAATTTTTTGCCTTTACATGAAAAATTTAAAATGCTTTCTTTTAAAGACTATGCTTAGGTTCAAATTAAATTGCATTTAAAAGAAAAACTTCTTCTCCCCAGAGTGCTGTACAGAAGGGCCAACAGATCCTACCACAATGCAAAAAATATCATCTTTACATTGATACTGTAGGCAGTCACAAATTACTTAAAAAGCACTGCATTTAATCACAGGCATTGGAGAGCTCGGGAGGCAAGTTTGTTTTCACTGTAACATATCAAGCCACTGCATAGCCCTTCATAGACAGGACTAGCATAATCTTTGCTAGAAGCTCTCTCAAACCAAATGAAAGGAAACCTCGCTGTGGCAAGTTTGGCAGACTTCCCAATCCTTAGTACACAAGTGGTGATCTTGATTTAAACAACAAAAACAATCATAACAGGCAAAGGAGCAACCCAATTACACTGGGCACAGGCTCAGCAGGACACATGTAAACCTAGCAGAAAACATAAAGAAAGCCTCGCTGGAGGAGAAAAGAAGCAATTTCAGTGAAGCAATTTCATTTAGTTTAGTTTAGTTTAGTTGTGCAGTCACAAATAAACCAAAGCTTTCGGTCAACAATTATCTTAAAACTGAAATTCAGCGCTGATAAATAAATTTTCTATTTGCGCTCATTTCCCATTGTGCTGATCCAATTTAGAAGCAAGATAAGAAATTAATTTAATTCTGTTGGAAACAACCAAAGTCACAGCCACAGCCTTTGAATGTACATTTGCCAACGTGTTTATGTCATTTGCATTAATGACAGCTTGCTTCTTACAGATCTTCTCTGTCAAAAAGACAGACAAACAATCCTCATTTTCTTTATGGTCCTTTGCTTCACAAGAAAAAAAGAAGAGAAAGGAGGAAGGAAAGGAGAACCAAAAAACCCCCAAGCTCCAAAGCTTTCTCCTTTATCCTATGTGGAAAGGTAAAGAAAGATGGAGAAGATATACCTTGAGTGTATGGAAGTTGCACAGCTCACATAGTCTCGTTCTAGACATACTTGGCTATTTATGACAGTTTATGTGTCTGGCCTCCTGCCTGTGTGACACAAACACATCTGCCTTCAGCAATCGCCCTAGAGAAAGATCTCAGATCTGAAGAATCAACTTCTTAGCCTTAAACAAGTCTAAGTATCTTTGTGGGCAACAACATTTTAGACAAGAAATAATTTCTGAAACTGGATTTTAACCTTGTAACTTTAGTGAGAAGATTTATTCATAACCACAATTGTCTAAAAAAAATATGTCTCCTAATAAACATTTTGTTTGCATGTGTATCTTTAGATGGTTAAATTCTTCAGGTCCAAAATTCAACCGTTTACTGCACTGCCAAAACCAAAGAAATCACAGTGTCTACTTTTCCAGCAACAGTAGCAATGAACAGGTCCTTGTAGAAGTTACAGGAGTAAAATTAATCCTTGTGCTAAATTTTACCACTCCCTTTCTCTTCTGAAAATGTCTCAAAAGGTTTCTGTTGACACTAGTTTTGTTCTCTATTATGTTTATAATGAATTATTACTGTATTTCCCTAC
>NW_010512406.1:42261-90207 GCF_000687285.1 Phaethon lepturus
CTATGCATCATGAAGGGAGATGCTGGCTAGGAAACGACATCCAAATGACAAAAATTACTTGAAAATCAGACTTACCAGTTGTAAGCTCTCACTTTCATGAAGACAAGCTATTTGGAGCTTGGATTTCAGGGCTGCAGTGTGAAGCTGATGAGATGCCGTTTCTCTCACTAACATGTCAATTCTGGAACTTGCAAGTTGGTAGACATCCATAAAACTTCTAATCATGGCCTTTAAAAAGTAAAATAAATCATCAGTGCCAGGCAGGCTATACTTAAATGCCAAACAGCACACATCCAAATTCATTACAGGAGACCTATTTTTTATTAATCAGAGAAATCAAATAAAGGTGGGAAGCCAGGCAACATTTCAGTCTCAGGACTTAAACATTAAAAAGGTCTAACAAGGGACTTTGTATTCCTTCTAAAATCTTAAATATTAGTAGCACCAAAGAAAAGCAAATGACTTTGCACCCTAATTAGAAGGTGTTTTGATAAGCTGTTTTCAAACATGCAGTACTGCATTGAGCAACTGATACCATCCGTTATATTTAAAAACAAGACTCAGTGCAAGTTCAATTTCTGTTTACAAAGAACCACTACACAGTTTCAGGTAAATGTTCATCCTTTAATTGAGTTACTAATCCTCCCATGTTAAAAAAAAATAATAATTTGGCAGAAACAAAACACACAGTAAACTTACAGACCTCTGATAGTAAATAATCTGATTACAATGTAGCTGGGGAAACACAACTGTTTTCATGTATATAGTGGAAGAACGTCGTAACCATGTAATATTGATCAGATTGATAATAAAGTTAGCAGTGCAAGAGAGTACAAATGATATGGCAGTACTGGTAACTTTTTATCTACCCTTAATAGTGTAGCACCATTGAGATTACTGGTCGTCTTTACAACTGGTTAATCACATTTCATAAGTTATATTTCTCCCTCCTGAAATGACCTGTAGCAGGTTTCTACTGTAAGAACATATTACAGATAATAAAAAATTGGCGTTCTGCATCTAAGTCTGTGGTATAGGCAAAAATAAACTTAGTACCACAAATAGGTATTCACAAAGATTTTTACTGTTTTCCTTTCTTTGTTCTCACTATTGCTTTGCAGAATGAAAGTTAACATAGCTGAAATCAATCAAGTTATTTCATTGTCAAAGGTAGAAAACAGCAATGGTAAATTAACATCATCATATCTTTTCCCATCAGAAAGAATATCCAAAATGGTTTACATACTATGGTGCTAGTCCTAAAAGTGTATTCACATAGCTCTGTAAATCTGCCGCTGTCAGCTCTGATCCTGCTTTTAAAATTTCTCGTCCACATTCAACATGACTAAAATGCTGCACCTCTTCAAAACAATACCAAGCAAGAATGTGGATATATCTCACACTCCACATAAAACTGCCTGAGAGACTTCATAAGGCAACTGCCCATATGTTAAAAATTAGTCATATGTTGAAATATGTCCATGGACTGGGCCTGTGACTCATAAACAGGATTGTATCAATGCATCATAACAAGCTGTGTCTCAAATCTCACAGAAGAAAATCTTATGAGTTCCTTTGATTACTTCCCACATGATAGTTAAAGGTATCACTGAATTAGAATGCATAGAGGTGATTCCTTACCTTCTTCCTTTTACCTCTGCTACCACAAACCTAGTGAAGCCACTAACCTACAGAGGTTCATACTACATCTCCAGGGCCACTCTAAGCCCATGTAGTTATCTGAAACAGCGCTTACCAATTCCCTGCTGCTCAACTCAGCTATTTCATTTTTTCTCTTGTTTAATGAGTTAAAAAAATTTCAATCTAGGAAAAATGTATTCATTCATGAACTTTTATTTTCAGACATGGCAAATATTTTTTCTAAGACATCTAGATTTTTTTATTCCAGAAGGAAACAATTTCACACCTATCAATGATTCATTACCAGTGTGGAAGGTGGCATTTATGCATTCGTAGGTATCCATTGCTTCCAGTATTTCCAATTCCCTCGCAAAGAGTCAGGGTCAGTTTAGATTTCTCTCATTCAGGACCAGGTTAGGAAAAACAGTATTTTTGGGTCTTCCAGTGGGTGATGTGGAATCCTTGATAATGAGTGTGCAGAACATTTATTCTAAATGCCATCTGGAGGAAGGTGAATACTTTGGGTTTTTAGATGTGCCATTGGAAGGCATTCATTTACATATGATTTTATGTAACTCATGTCAGTCACGGATGGAGTCATGGATCTGTTTTCCACAATATGAAAGTTCCACTTACTAGAAAGCTTGATACACGTGGAATGGGTACAGAACCTAATCATTTGCATGTTATAAGATCTCTCACATAATGATTAAAAACATCGCTAGAGGAGTTCAACACTTAAATTTAGATCCCTATTTGCATGTTACAGACACAAATATATCTGCAGCTCTGGAAACTGTTCCATGACCAACAAAGTCTATTGACAGAATTTCAGACAAGGCACATCTAGTTCTGCAGAATTTTCTTCCTCTCTGGCTTAGAAGGACTGTTTTCTTTTGTTTTTAAGTATACAGAGCTATAAGATACTTTAGCAACCCTCTTACTAAGTTCTATACCATAAAATTTGGCATTCACACACATTTGCAGAATCTGCATGTAAGTGAGCACTTCTGGTTTTGCGTGTATTGGTAATAGTGTGACATGCAAACTGGGAACAGAACATGAAACAATAAAAATTTGTCTTCTGTTACAAATAAAATTGTTTTAAAAATATACACCAGCAAATGACTTCTGTTCAGAAAGGCCAGATGTAGTGATCTCTGAACTTTACAGGAACCAATATCATTGCAACTCAGACCACTTTAAAAGTTAAAACCTTTTCAGACAGATGAATATTATAGGAAAGTTAGCGGGGAGAAGACTTAAACAAGGAGGCCACAGCAATAGTGGGGCTGAAGAATACTAATTTTAAACATTGTTGGTTCTAGGGGTCCCCTGCTTGAGCAGGGGCCTTGGACCAGATGACCTCCAGAGGTCCCTTCCAACCTCAAACAGTCTGTAATTCAGTGATTACAAAGTCTTCCTAAGGATGGAACAAGATGCAAGTTAATAACAGTTGAAATTTACATAGGACTGTCAATTTTAAGAGCAGAAATTGTAAAGAATTACTCTGCAGTAATCAAAGAAAAAGAGGAATTAACCAGACAGCTGAATGGCTTTTTAAAGTGACGTCTTCCCTTTCCTTTTACTCCACACAATACCTTATTTTATAAAGAATTTCACTACTATTTAAAGTTCTACATCATGTGCTACTGATATGGCAGAAGCAAATTACAATGGTAGGAGTGTTTTCTATGTCAAAAGTATCTCAATGTGAGAGAAGACCCATGCTCCAACACTAAGTCAAGACACAGGCAGCTTCATGAAAATGATGCATGACCTTCCTGAATAATTGGCTGCAACTCACAGGATAAAAATATATTCATAAGGTTGGCATGGAGAAAGGATGTTCTTACGCTGAAGGTGCAGGACTAGGCACAAAATTCGCAAGAGTGCCTAAGTCCCACTTGCAAATATAACTTTCAATGGACAAGTTATTTTAAGCCTAAGTACCCCTAAGGATCTTTTTTTATGGATATTTATGCATTTAACACAGTATTCCCATCTAGAAAATCCCTATGAGCATTTGAACTATCTTTGAATTCAAAGCAAATCAGAATATTTTGAAAAATTTTGAAAGTGCTATTCACATGATAAAGGAACAAGGTATTTTAAATTTCAGATTGTTATTTATTTAGAAAACAGGACTCTGAAGATTCTGAGCATTGTACACCTAGCTGTTTTGCCTGCCTCCCCAACTTGTCAAAACAACGCCAGAAGACAGGAACGTTGCAAAACCATGTGTGTGCATAGCCATCTACCAATGCGTCAATATGCTGAATATACATAGATAAGGACATAAACAGATAAAAGAGAACATATATAAAATTAACAAAAATGAAAAGTTTTTGTTAAAGTGACATTAACAGATGAGATCTATTTCAGAGCAGCCATAAGAAAGAATGGCCTTCTGACTTGTTCAAAGATGTCTCATCTGCAATACGAGGGTATGCATAAAAATTTCTGGCTTAGGGTTCTCAGTTTCACCGACCTGAAGCTTAAGAAGAAAGTAAAAATGAGACAAACTAATCTGATGCTGTTTGTAAGTTACAAACCTGTGAACTGCACAGCAAAATTTAAGCTGTGCTTGGTTTCTCCAGATTAACCTTTAAAAGGACTGAGAACACTTAACATTAAAAACAGCCCTCCAGAGGACATGTATAAACCATTTTTTCTACTATTCCCTCCACGTACTTTTGAATAACCAGTCATTTCCTTGTTCTGTACACCATTTCTAGAACTAGTAATTTTAAGGTGCACAGTGCTGTAGATGCTTTAGGACAGCTTTTGAATTATAGAATCATAGAATAGTTTGAGTTGGAAGGGACCTTTTAAGGTCATCTATTCCAACCCCCTGCAATGAGCGGGGACATCTTCAACTAGATCAGGTTGCTCAGAGCCCTGTCCAACCTGACTTTGAATGTTTCCAGGGATGGGACATCACCTCTCTGGGAAACCTGTGCCAGTGTTTCACTCTCATTGTGGAAAAGTTCCTCCTTATATCTGGTCTAAATCTACCCTCTTTTAGTTTAAAACCATTACCCCTTGTCCTTTTGCAGCAGGCCCTCCTAAAAAGTCTGTCCTCATCTTTCTAAGCCCCCTTTAAGTACAGGAAGGCTGCAATAAGGTCTCCCTGGAACCTTCTCTTCTTCAGGCTCAACAACCTCAACTCTCTCAGCCTGTCCTTACAGGAGAGGTGCTCCATCCCTCTGATCATTTTTGTGGCCTCCTTTGGACCCTCTCCACCAGGTCCATGTCCTTCCTGTGCCGAGTGCTCCAGAGCTGGATGCAGTACTCCAGGTGGTGTTTCACCACAGCCGAGCAGACTAACAGCTTGACAATAGAAGCATTGAGATTGTAACATCAGATGCAGAAGCCAGAACAAGAAGACCATCTACTTTACACAATGTGCTTTTTTTTAAAAAAAAAAAAAAAGTACAACAATGTCAAAATTAACATTTGACTGTTAGGAAATTGACTTCAGGAAATTCTTCAACTAAAAAGAATGTTAGCAGACAGTAAATTTACCTGAGGGCAACATATACAAAAAGGTGAAAAAGAACAAGGGAAGGAATAATGAGTGGAATTCATAAGAATGAAAGATTAACTCCAGCATAATGAAGTGCTTTGATGGGAATCTGAAAAGACTGAGAATTTAATTTACGGTACAAAATTTGGCTTAAGTGCAGTTCAGGCAAAAGCAACTGGTGGGAAAACAAAACTCCACAGAGTGGAGTTCTGCATGCTTAATGGATAACCTATAGAATGCCTGTCATTACAGCCTTGCTTCAAACTGACATAAGTAAGATTAGTTAAGAGGAGTCAAGAAAACAAAACATACGCCAATTACTGTTTGTTTTCAGAAGCAAGATTTCAGGATACTTATTATAGATTTAAGAGAGCTATATTTGGGGAAGAAAGGTTTAAATTCATTTCCCCCATACATTTTAGCATTTGAAAACCCATTCTGGCTGCCTTGACCCATAGTCCAAAATGTCTAGTGGCAACACCAGTGGAGGATGTAAATACAGCAGCTTCTCAGGCATCAGAAAAAAACCTCAAGGGAAACAGCATTCAGCAAAATTGCACTTTTGCAGCTGTTTGGCACTTCTTTAATGATCTATTCTCCTCGTATCTCATTTCAACACTAAACTTTTTGTTGGGTTCCATTCAAGCGTGGCATGCACAATTTAAATGTGCCAAAAAGCAGGTCAGTTCTCTTAAAACTTTTTTTTTTCCCCAACGAAAGCTGACTCAGTGCCACACACGGGGCCTAACTCTATCCCCTTCGCTTCAATAACAATTACTTTACCCTGTAGGTCTCAGAGGATAGCCCAAGGGAATGAAGCTCTAAATAAAAGGCTAGATACTCTACAAGAGGTAATGACATGACTTCCTACAAGAAAATTGAAAAGGGAGCATTGAAATTGACAACAGACTGAAGAGAAAGTGCTTATACTAGAAACGACAGTGGATGGCCTTAACAACAATTACCATGAAAATTATTACAAAATGTAACAGCTTCAAAAACAACATTGTCTTCTGGAAACTGATAAATTAAGACCAATGTGTTTGTTGGTATGATCAGGTATAAAGCATTCTGAGAGTTTTATAGCAAACGACCTACCTGCAGCCTTGACTACTCAGAAACATCTCTGGACCATGCAAGCAAATTACCACTAACAAAATTAAGGAAATGCAGATTTTTATAGGCCAATGTTTACATGCAAAGACCATTCTCACTGTCTGTTGCTGTGGTTGTTCTCATTCAGACCAACAATTCAAAGATGTGTTGTTACCTGATGAGCTTTTTTAGATAATATTTTGGAAGACACTGATTTTCTGCTTTGTTTTCACAAATGCACCAAGTGTCTTTTCATTAAATGGAAACATCATTAGATTGCAGAGTAGGATTTGAAGTATTAGGTTGGGGCCTGGCAAGTAAGGAACTGGCTGTTATGATCCATTCGCCTGTCTGAGCAACAGTTAACGACTTGATCCAATTCCTTAGAAGCGCAAGAGATAAAGTGACTTTCTGAATTCTATTTATACAACTGGATGCCTATAGCAATACTGAAAGGAGAAAACTACAGAGGACAGGCACTGGTGAGATGACTTTGCCTAAAAAGCATAAAATATCATTCAGCAATAGGATCAGAAGTAAAATACACCATATCACAGGGTACTGTAACTAGCCTAAGAACGCCCTTTCTAATCTTTCTTTTTTACTGGATTTCATAATGACTGTAGGCAGTGCAACATCATGTGCTTGAGTGGTGACCCTAATGGTGGATCAACAAAAACAGCTGGTTCTTATCCAAGGATCCCAGGCTATCCTAACTTATAAACACCCTAGAAGACAGCATTTTCCAACTACCTCTCATGTTAATTGATTACTACTTCTTTACACATTTTTCAGAGCTGGACCACTACTTGCAGTTAGGCCATTTATGATCAATTGTGCCCATGGAGAAATCACGTCCACAGCTTAACAAATTTAGGGAATACAGATGATTTCTACTGTTTTTCACCTTTTTGTAGTTCTGAAATGAGGAAAGTAACCTGGAAAGAAACAGCTACTGATGGGAGTGGCAGAGAATGGAAGATGATTATGACAGATGATACCAATGCATGACTAGTACAAAGAAGGTAAACTGGGAATATTTATTACCATTATTAACATTAGATGAAGTAGCAGAAACCATTTTCAAAACAAACACAGAAAATAGTTTTTCAGAAAGTGTTGTAGTTAAGCTGTGAAAGTCCCTTCCACAAGTCATGTGAATGCTTAACTTCACAAGGGTTCAAAAAGCAATGGGACAATAAATGACTGTTGAATACAAAAATAGGAATTTTGTTTCAGGAGGTCCTTGAACTAAAATGGTGGAGGTTGGAAGAAATTCTGGAGACATTTTAGCCCTATTTCTTATACTTCTTTCTTTTTTTTTACTTTCTTCCGTCCAACCTGTTTTTAAGCAGGGACAACCAGATTTACTGCTATTCTATGTGCCCTCTAGGCATTAAATGTTTACTCAGTCCCACAGTCTATTTCCAAAAGGAGAAAAATTTGCAGTAAGTCTCACATGGAATACATGCAGAACAAATCAAGCATCTAGGATAGTGACCTTTGCCAATGTACAGACAAACATCACGTTTTGACGTGTAGGAGACTCACTGCTCAGAACACAGTTCTTTGCAAGTATTTGTAAAAACTTCAGAATTCAAACTTCAACTTGTAATCTTTAGCTTGCACAATATTAAAGTAATTTATAAAAAAAGTTTATCTGGAAAAAGAAATCAGAAAAAAAAAAAATCTGGAAGAGGAGGACCTACAAAAGGGTACTGGTATTTGAAAAGAACACACAACCTGTGTCCAAACAGAAAGTCATCAGAATTAAAATATAGTCTTCAAGCATTAAACAGGCATTGCAAGTTTGCCTCACAGGTGGAATGGGTGACTGTTTCCTCCTGACTGTTACTTTAGAACTGCACTTTTGTCAAAAAGATCATGATGTGGAAGCAATCCAAAGGAATCCAAGTGTAAGTTCTACCAGTGTTCCAGGAGGATAAACAAATGGTGTTCTTTCCATGGATATTATCTTTTTAAAAGCCATGAAAGACTCAATCCTTTGCAGGTAAACTTGCCAACATGCAGGCTATGTGCCCCTATTACTCAGATTTACAAAACAATTCCACGTCCACCTTCTTTCCATTACTTTAGCACTCTCCGGCCCTCTCCATTTTCTCCCCACCTTTAGCACCTTACCACCTTTTTGCTTCTAACAGGAAGAGACCATAATGAGGGAAGAGACCCTCATGAAGGGAGAGACCCTAATGAAGGGCGAGTTAAAGACAACTATAATGAAATTGGGTACTGCAGTGGACAAGTATTCGTTAAAAACATGCCCTTTTTCAAGCATATTTATCCTGCCACAACTACAGCAATAGACCTTATCAATCCTAAGAATTTATGCCTTTCACAGTCTAGTATAAGTGTTGGAACTCATGACCTTAGGATTCTAGCAGCACATATCACTAGACCATCAATCAATTCAGTAACTGAAAAATCAAGACTACAGCTTCAAAGTAGTTCATTATGATTCCTGCAAGCCAACAATGTAAAAAGGAAACTTCGCAGGTAACAACATAAATTAATTTATGAGCCACAATTTACATACTCCCTCCTGCCGCTTGCCCCCCAAAAAATCAGAAATTATTTAGTGGCAAAGTGGTAGAATCTGGTGAAAAACAGGTTAGCGTTTTAAAACCTTTCAAAACTTGTCCTCTTCGAATTTCACTTCAGTGGTATACCATTTGGGATGCTATGCCAGTCTATTTCTTCAATATAGAGCAACTGTGGAATTAACAGAACAGCCTGGTTTTTTTAAGCCTAGTTTTACATTCTGAAAGGTTTATTGTGTTTTTCTTAATCCTTAAGTTGCATATTCATTGCTATATTTTCGTCTAACTGCTGTCACTTATATTGTCATGCAGAAGGGCAAATCAGGGTCAGTTTATGTAAGTGGCATCAATCTGAAAAACTTCATCAGTCTTTATTTCAAGGCATTATGCAAAGAAAGCTGACATTAAGAGAGCCTTAAGTGACAGCAAATGAAATCAATCAGCAAATCACTAAGCCATAATAAACTCGCTCAAGTTGTAGATAACCCTTCCTATTCCAGGTCTTTAAGTACAAGGCCCATCAAATGCAGTATCTGGGCAGAAATGTCTCTCTTGATTCCACTACAAAATTCTTGCACTAATATATTAGTTTTATTTTGCATTAATTGATATTTTTTCTTGCTCTGTAAGCTATTGATAAGAATAACCAACAGATAGAGATATGTTTTGTAATAATGGAATACTAATCAGTTAAGTGAAAAAAGACCAAACAAAAGATTCAGCATTTGAATAATTTTCTTTTTTTAGTTTAAATGTAATTAAGAATAGAAATTAGTTTGATTTTGTTTCTGCTACTAAGATATTTGGGTAATAAAGTCTATTGCCTCATTAACTCCTATTGCTTAGATGCACTTGCTCAGCATTTCTTCTTTGTTTTTGAAACTGAAAGAACCAGTACAAAAAAGTAAGACTCCAGACAATTCCTAATCTTTGACAGTATTCATTTCATGAACTCACTTTGTAACCCATATAACTATCAACAGTTTAACAGCTATGCTTCTGAAAGGGCTTATCTGTGTTACAACAGTACACACTGCAGACCACCAAACAATAGTCACAACCAAGATATGCAGTGGTTATTTGGTAAAATTACTCCTTTTCTGAAGGTACTGCACACAGATAATCCCATGCAGTTCTGAAAGATAGAATTTCTGAAGTAAGAAAAATTGCCTAACAACCAAGGTGCTGTGAAAACTGTATTTGTTATTTTCTGTTATTGAATGATGCTTTATTTTTGTACTTATAGCATTTAGGAGTCTGCCTTTATTCACTGAGGGAGTTTTGGGTACATAATGAGATCATCATGTCTCTAGAGTAATTTTTGTCATAAAAGAATAGTGACTAGAAGCCAGTAAAGATGCTTCCTGTTGGGTGCTTATGCTGTAAGATGCAGCAACCTGGTAACCAGCTGGGAAAAAAAAAACATCCCAGGCTTACACCCCTGCTCATTGCAGGGGGGTTGGACTATATGACCTTTAAGGTTTCTTCCAACCCAAAGATTCTATGATTACAAGCAGAAACAAAACTAAATAAACAAACTTGGTGAATTAAGATTCTATTTTACACAGTTCTTCTAGAGCTTTCTTGCATATCAGGACAGATCATTCCTAAGAGATTACCCACATGCAACAGATATAAATGTACGAGAAAGTCTAAGTGGACAAAGGCAGATAGTTACACAATTGCTTAACAGGGTCAAGAAAGAAAATCTTCCATTAAGAAACGTTACTGAAAGTCTAAATGATTATAAACTAACTTAGGCATTCAAGATAATCAGCAGCAGGTCCTAACTGAAAGTTTTTACAGAACTAATAATGTTTATGAAAGAGGCTGGACAAGAGCTAGTAGTTTCACAGACATAATGGGACAGCTTTCAGTAATTGATTAATTGGTGATTACAGATATTGACTTTGATATTTACAGTCCCATAGTGCCAAAGACTTAATAGGCTTGGGGTGCAATCAGTGTACCAGCTAACTACAAGGCCTTCTGAGAAGGGTTCTTCATACAGTTTCTATTCATTTATTAGAATGAAGAAAGACAAAAGAAGAAACAAAAAAGTGAAAGGGTGGCTGAGAAAGTGAGGCAAAGGGGCTAATGACAAGGAGGGGGAAAATAAGGAAAGTAGAGAGAGCAATAAAAAGCCCATAAAGGTCAGGGAGCAAAAGACTGCTAAAAGAAGTGCTGCCAAGAGGAGAGGAAGTTGGTAACATACTTAACCCACAGAAAGGAGACGGAGTGTGAAATCAAATTATAAAAGGCAAATTTCCAGCACCGCTGGCATTCTGAAGATGCGTCACTTTTTATGCTTTAAATTGTGGTTTGCTAACATACATTAATATCATGTTTTTAAGGACTTAATAGTTAAAATAAATTATGCTAAATGGCTTCTAAATACTTATCATCATGATACAACCTATCTGGAGACGTGACTCCAGATACCAGCTGAACACGTTCAAGTAGTGTAAATTAGTTCTCTATGTTATGTCTCTTCAATCTGGTTATTCAGACTTTACTTAGTTGTTAATTATTGTTTCTTAAGCCCTGCACCAACTTTATTTTTTGACAAATTGAAGTTTGCAAAAGGTCAGCGTTGCAAGAGGTGTCATCGCACTCTAATGAGTTTAAAACTCTTACTTATTTATGAGTATTTTTACTCAAGGTGCAAGTGCAAAATATCACTATATTAATAAAGAATCACTTCCCTCTTTTAAACAGTGTATTGGAAGGCAGGCTCATGGTCAGCCCAGAAGCAGCATGCTTTGACACTATGTAGGAAATTGGAAATTAGTCCTTTTAGAGAGGAGAAGAAAAGGGGGTGGGGGGGGAAGGGCACAGCCCAGGTGCTGTTGATAGCATCTGTTGAACTCCTACAGAATGAAGACCATTTTACCCAACAAGAAGCAGCAGTCTGATTCCAGAGGAGGCGGCGTTCTGTAATGAATAGTTCCTTCTGTGGGTGAAATGGTGGAAGTAAAAAGAAAAGACTGGAAGGGTGTGCATGTTGGGTGCACATAGATATAAATGCACTATCTTCAAGACACTCTTAAAAAGGTTTCTCCTTTCGTAAGTATTAAGAGAAAAAAAACAACAATTATTTGTTCTTTTAACAGCCATGCCATTAAAAAAAAAAAAGAAAAAGGCTCCAAAAGAGAAGTACAAGATTTAAAACACTAATAATTCAGTTTCCAAGCAGCTGCTCCACGATTAATTCATCCCATTAAGTCCTCATACTGGAAGTGATTTATGTTTGAAAGTCTTGCCCTATGCAGAGGATAAAATCTGATGACAGAATTATAATGTTACCTTTGAAATCACTTGCTTCCTCAATTTGGTAAGAACTTTTTTTATTGACAAGTAAATATGGGAACGAGAAAGTGTTTATTATTTTGAGAAAAATTATCAGCAGAATTATGCATACCTTCTAATCTATCAAGCATAAATCTAAAATTAATGAACAAGTGAAAATAAATACAAATTAAGAAGATCCTAACACTTTACACTACATTTATGTTTGCCTAATAAATTAGAAAAAGTGGACCTATGACACAATCAGATAATGCATGACTAAATCATACATGAATACATAATTTACATAAAATAAAAGGTGAGAACCTACTCCTTCATAAATTAATAATGATTATTCACTAACACTGAAGATATGTCAGTACTTGACTCTATTACTACCACCACTATAAGCCTTTATGTTATTACTGCACTTTTCATTTCAAATTGCCTCAAAACACCTGAGAAATGCAAAGAAGTACACATAAATCCCATGTGGACTTCCTAAACCTGCATGAACAGATGGACACATGCTGAAGACAGAGAGCAAGACAGAGGGAGCATAAGATGGGGGGGTAGGAGGGAGAGGCAGAGAGCGAGGGAGAGAGCCAGGGGCAGAGGGACAGTGCGGACAGGAAGACAGAGAGAGACAGAGCAAGCGAGACAAAGCCAGAGCGGGAAAGACAGGTACAGGGAGCAGGAGAGAGGGAGAGAGACTGCGAGAGAGACCGAGGCACAGCAGCAGGCAGAGATGGACTGAGTGAAAGCAAAAGTGTATGTACAGTAGAGAGAGCAGGCACTGCAGGGAGAGCCAGAGCAGCAGAGAGTGGGTGCACGTACAGCAGTGTGTGCACAGCAGCGAGCAAGCATGTGGCAGAGAGAGCACACTTGGAGTGGAGACTGTGCACACAGGACACAGGGACAGACAGCCTGCAGCAGAGAATGGCAGCATGTGGCAGAGAAGGAGACAAAAAGAAGGGGAGACAGAGAAAGACAGGCAAGATGAAGTAAAAACTTACCCATCTCAAACCCACCTGGAGGACAGAAAGCACATCACACGTGCACAGTATCTTTCAAAATTAAGGGAGAGCTTTGTAATGAAAAATACAGATTTACCTACTCAAGTCCTTGGTTATAATAAACTAAAATGTTCTTAATATGCATATCAATCTTACATTTCAGGTGAAGGGCGGCACACAAAGAAATGCTTTCTCCCAAGACCCACAAATGCAGGTACATGTATGTGCACCCCTTTTACACAGAAGCCTGCTTATTGTCTCATCCTCACATCTGCTTTTTTGTACACCACATAAATGCATTAAATATTCACATCCTCATTAAAGTCACTCACAAAACTTGCCCATTTGGATTCTATAATTTATATAAATCCCGTAAAACAGCAACACAAATTTATCTGTGAATATCAGTTCTCTTCCAAACCAACATCCAGAAGCCACATCATATCCTTTAGCAACCAGATATTAGAGGAGGAGAAGGCCCAAAGTTTGCCAAATACTGACGAAAAGCAACCACCATAAATAAAGAAGGCCAATTAATAAAATAGACAAATGGAGACTTTGAAGACAGAGGTCAAGATAGTTCCCATGACACACAAAATTATTGCTCTTTTCCTAATTGCGCATTTGCAGGCAGCTACCATGTGTGAACATCCGTAGCTGGCTGATCACACAGCCAAATGTGTGTTTTTCAGACACACAGCGGATGTGATTCTGACAGCCACTGCTAGTTTCTTGTTGCCACTATGCCTGACATACATCTGTTAATTCTGTGTATTAGAACACATGGGGGCATCCTCCATAAAGGCAGTGCTCCTGTTGTTTCCTGTATCACCTGTAAAATCAACCTGCAACAGTAGATACAGAGCCTAACCTAGGTACACAGGGCAAAAGCACTTTTTATTTTGTTAGCCTTTCCCTGTTTGGGAATGAAGCACTTATACACCAAGTATACATTACACATCCTATTGTTATTGCAAAACTAGTCTGAGGTACCTAAATTTACTTCAAGAAGTTTCTTTCATACCAGTTCTTTCTGTGTCTACATCTCCAAATAGAAAAAAAACTATAGTGAGAGTTTATCCATGCTTAATTATTTATACATGAACATTTAAACCATAACTGGTTTAGATGGGGAGTTTATGCATTGTTTTTTAGGTCAAATTGCTTGCCATGAGTATTAATTACATATTTGATGTAAAAGTACTTGAGATAATTCAGAGTGAATCTTCTGAATGACCACTTTTTCTGTGAGCCAATAACCTCTTTCAGAAGGAAGAGAGTTAAGGGAATATTATCCTCTTCCTAAAGGTGTAGCACAATTCAATTTTGTATTTTATAAAGAATTGATAACCTTTACTGGTTATTTTAAATAGTGATCTGCCAAGCAAGACTACTAGAATTAGGAATCCCGTTATTTTGGTTGCTCTTTTTCACCCTATAGCGTGTATTTATTGAAGGCTTCACATATGGTTCTACTTTTTGTCTTCAGTGGGAACATTCATGAATGGCCAGAAGAGCACACCCTAAACGGTGTTCTCCTATGTTTCATGTGCTTGAAAATAACACTGTATGTTCCACTTTCAAACTTAACTAAGTAACAAACAGTACAACTTTGTGACTTAACATCCTTCACAGCAATTAAATACCAGGAGAGTATTTCAAAGCTATAGTAATCATACCATTTTACTCTTCATGATATTGCATTTTTTCATTACTTATCCATCTCAAGTGACATTTTCAAACTATTCTGGTAATTTTTATTACAGTTTCCAAGAATTTAACAAATTTCTACAAATTAAGTCATACTTTCACTACTTGCATTGGGTTTTAGAAGACACTCAGAGCAAGGACATTTCTATCTACTAGACAGTTGCAATGTTGCAATGCAAAAGCCATTACATAAAGCTCAGGCTTTGGAGAAGATACACAGAACTTTGTGTCCCAAATATTTAATCTCATCAGCTAAAGGTCTATCACTAGGGTATACAACATGTTCTTTAAAAGATGCACACCATTTCCAATACAGCTTAATAATTATTTCATTTGGAAATGGCAGGGGTTTTATTTGCGTGTTTGTTTGATCAGCCCTGTAAACATTCATGGTATTTGGAATGTTGGATCCATTTGCTAGAAAAAACAACCTTCTGGTTTTACAAGGTAATTAATTAAGTGCCACAAAAAAGCAAATCTCTGATAGCTTAGTTCACAGTCAAGCAATTTAGGTTCATTATGCCAATCTTTTTTGCACTTGTCTCCTATAAAGAAAGCCTATTTTTCCCAAGAAACATTCATATAGAAATAACAGCAATTTAAAAATTCCAAGACTCCCTGTATCCCCCGTGAAAAGGAATATAGATCACTAATGCTGCTCAGCCCATCAAGTAAATTAAAGATAGCAGATTTCATTCAAAATGCCCTTAAGAGCCACTTGCTTTCTAAAAAATTGGAAGAAAGATAACCTACGCAGATGTGTAGGTTACATACACATCTGTAACCTACATACACATATATGTATGTATATATATACTATAGGTATATATACTAGGGTTTTTCTTCTTCCTCTCATATGATGAAAAAGTGATACACACTGAACCAATGGATATAAAATTATTATTAATTACCAATTCCAGCCACCTACTACAAAGTGGATGCATTAATAGTAAAAATAAAACAAGGCAATCTTCTGTAAGTACTCAATGGTTCTGATAAGCAGTGCTTCAACCCTACCATACTGTCTAATTTAGGATCTTGATTTTTCTTTTTAAAAAGAAACCATCAAATATCAAAAAATATAGACTTGGAAAAAACTCCTTATGTCTAACATTTCCAGATAAGGCGGTCTTTAACTGAAATGTACTTGTCACAGACTATGAAATACATGTAGTAGTAGCAGTTGTAGAGACCATGCATGCAAACAATTCCACTGGTTTTAATAAGAAGCGTCCATAAAGTGATTACTAACAACTTACCTCATCAAAGTTTGCAGGATTGCCCTTAATATACTTTTGCATACAGTGAAATTAAAATAAATTAGCTGACTCCTAGCTATCAAAGGGAAATTTTATAATAAAATCTCTGTAATGTACTTAGAAAGTTATCAAACAGGCACTTTGTAACAAGAGAAAAGGACAGGGAAAGGGAACTGCACAGTGAGATAGATTGTGAACCACTGATGTTGTGTATGTACAGTGTAACCATATGTAACTGGACCTGTCCAGTGAACAAAAGGTATGTTTACAATACCATACCACCAGGAAGCTACCCAGCACATACATTGCTACGTGTTACACCACAAGCGCTCTATACAAATGCAAAATGTAACTTCTGTTTCTCTTCCTCTTCTTAGAAATAAAGAAGGAATAGGCTGTCTTGCAAATGCTTCTACAATCATTCCGAGATCAAAAAAGAACAGGAGTTGGGATAGGACAAAAAAAAAAAAAAAAAAAAAAAAGGCAGCTATGACTTCATAGGCCACCAAATTAGAACAGCAGTATTTAAAAGGTGGTGATTTCCATGACAGGTTCTTTGAAAAGATGCCACCTGTAGAACCTTTTGTACAGCCTTAAAAGTGATCATAACTGCACTGGGGAAACATCTGCAACTGTACCCTCTGCTAGACACGTACTGCTGTGTTAACTAAAGTTCATGGGAATCTCAGGTGTTACTACTTTATTATGGAAACACAACAATACGCACATAATTTATATCTTTATCATATTGAAATGCATGCATGCAAGAGGGCAACAGTGAGAAATATCCAGCTTAGAATCTGCCTTTCTTTAATGTTTGATTTTGTGACCCTGTTCCTGCAATTATACACCACATCTAGAACAGAAAATCTGCAATAAAAGGATTACTACAGAAATGTAACACACCGTGCAATACTTGCATTGTCTGACTTCCTTGCACTTTACATGACTAGCTTTCCTGTCTCTGATTCACATAGAAGAGCACAATGAAAGATGTACTCATTCTGCCTTTCATTCTCTCATTGAGAAAACAGAATGTTCTGCCTTTAGCAATAATGTATCACAAGAATGAAGTCATTCTGCACAGCTATAAAGACTAAGGATAGTTTGTGTATAAGAAGACGTAACAAACTTAAAAATGCAAAGGCATTGTGTAGAATCCATTTTCAGAGCTGAAAATATGTACATTTTCAGTTCATTTCTCTTTTTTCCCCATTGTTTTCTCCTATCGAAATTAGTATTTTGAAACAAACTAGTGTTTAAACCTACATGAACAAAACAGCCTCTGTATTTAACTATTCCAAATAGCCGTTCCTTTTAAATTAGGAAAGTTCAAAAATCACTATTTTTTCAAAAACTGTAATATGGAAAAATCTGATACTGACCAAGAAGCAGCATAAAAATCCTGTCTTTTTTTTTTTTCCATGTTTTACTTGTCTTGCTTAAATTGGGGGGGGAGGGGGGAAGTGGGCGCAATAGAGTGATATTAATTTTCAAATAAAACATTTGCATTTTTCCATAGTTATATTGCCTATCAGTTATTTAACATTATAACTGCAAAATTAAAAGTTCACATAATCTCAGAAATAACCGTATTCAAGAGTATATATGGAAATTATTTCTCTTTCAACTGTTGCCTGCAATAGTTTTGAAGCTTTTTGTTCTCCACACATTCAGTGCAGTCTAGCTTTCTTGTTCTATCTCAGATGCAAAAAAGGAAAAAAAGAAACAGGATTATTTTAGACTCTAACCTGAAATGCTGCAACCTCTGGCCTGCCCTTCAGCCCTTCCACTGCAAAGGTCTCTAGGTGCAGTTTGGGTAGCTGCAGGGTGAAGTCATTGCTGGTTGCCGCAGTCTGTGACAGCAAGGTCTGATCTCTGACCTAAAGGGAAAAAAACAGCATCAATGGTAATTCCCCTTCAGACACATTAACTGGGATGAACTGGGTCCCCTTGAGCCCACTGAGTGGACTTGCATTGATCGCTGGACCTGAAATCCATGAATAAATTTAGGACTAATTGATTTTTCGTTGCAAATAAATCTCTAATTCAGAGTGCTGGGAGAGAATGTTAAGAAGAAAAAGCAGCTTCCCCTGGTCTGAAATGAGAAGGAAAGAAGAGACACTAAGGGCTCACAAGCCCACCTGGTATATACGTTTCACAGATCTGTCCCCTGTAAAAACCTCGTAAGAAACAGTAATTGTACTTCTTACTCAAAAACATCAGCTATGAAATTAAAAAGTTCATGTGATCATACAAACAAGACTTCTGTCTACTGTAGGTTGATCATACCAGTCTTCAACAATAAGGTTCATTTAATATCAATTCAGTTAAACCCCAGATCAAAATGAATAATCCTCAAAGCAAAATAAAGCAACCTGTAGCTCTGCATTTAACAGAAGGAGAAAAAAACCCCACAAACAACAAAACCAACCCTGCTACTACATTTCTTATTGTGGACTCACTATAAGAAATAATGCTCTAATTAGTATTAATCGACTTTTATACAGTTTCTAACTATGCCAATTTGGAGCGAGAAATGCTACAATTTGCACAAAATTCAGACAGTTTGATATTTAGTTTTGCAGGCAGTCTGAAACGAAAGGATAGAACAAAACCCCCAAGCAGTATCAATGTCATGTCTACGTACAGCCACAAACATGACCGAAGGCCGTTGATGTCACAGTGCCACCTGCTGACGACGCGAGAAACTGGTTTTAATTTAGAAACTCGCGTACCTTCAGAGCGGTACAAACGCATAGGTAAAACTCTCAGCAACGTAAAGTGATTAACGATTTTGTCTTTAAACACAATCAGGCTTATTAGCGTTTCACACGAGACGAACATTGTTATCATTATTTAAAATGCACCATTTTCCCACTTATTACAATACATAATTAGTCTATCAGCATGGCTGTGAAATTATACGATTTTATACGTAACTTCCATGGACACATCACTTACATTCATATGCCATATGCTGCCACACATGCATTTTTCATTCTATTTAATACAAAAATAATCATGTCCACCTCCAGGAGATCCCAGTAGTCAGATTAGATTCTAATACAGATGGACAGACAAACACACAAATGTTATTATTACAAATGAAGAGATGAAATACATTCATTTGGCATAGACTGTATCTGTTGAATAGCAATAGCTAGTACTGCAAAAATAATTTACTGTCTTTACATCAATACACAGTCTGATACTAAAACATATACTAAATATATACTAAATACATATAAATCAACAGATACACCATTTACTAAATACTATTTAAAATAAACTTTTTTCTTAGAACCTCCTTTGCCAAAAAGAACTCACTGAACATGAATTAAAACATATGTCCATTAATTTTAAATCCCAGATGACTTTTTTGTAACCACTTACAAAATCAGATTTTTGTAAAATGTTGATTATGAGTGAACATATTTCAAATAATAGTACAGCCTTTGAAATCTGCTCTGATTGAAAGAAGTATGCATGTGTAAATCTACTTATACAAAGAAGAAAAGATTTTATTTTATTCATTGCTCTGTTCTGTGTGAATAGGGAGCCCTACATTTCCCAAGTTGACCTAAAGAATTCCTGTCAATACCTGTGGCTGCCAAACATATGCACTATGATGCAATTTTTATAACAGGAAGGTCCTCTACACATTTTTTGCACACATAGTGCACTAGGTTCAGGATATACAGTCCTGTGGAACAAACATACTCTCTAGAGTGTTCTGTCAGCATGTGTAATTCCGGTCAGATGTTAACCTTGCTGAATATAACAAAATGCATTACTTTAAATACACACACACACTCGATTTACATTTATATAGCTTATATATCCCAACTTTTCAGTGTCTTTGCTGCCAGTATGCACACAGATAAAAGAAAACATTAATGTGGATTAAGGTACTAAGAATTTATCAACATCAAACCACCAGTGTTTTGCCTTCTACCCTTCTGAACCGTAGTCAATAGATCTAAATATTTTACTGCACCCTGGCCAATTCATTGTTTGATGTTTAAAAACTCACCCAGAATCAAAGAAAATTTATTAAATTTCAGCCCCCAAATGAGATACTATTAGCTTTGAAAGTCAAGTTTAACTGCGATATTGATGATTCTCTTTTTTCTGTGACAAAATTCACAAGGGAAATCCCCGTGTCAAAGTACAAAAGCAGATTGCTAATACTAGGGGGAAAAAAACAATGTATAAGCAACGTAGGTATAACACACACACAATACAGAAAGTGGAAGTCATTTTAACCCTGTTAGTTTCAAACTCTCCATTTCAGTATTGGGGCCTGACGTTCACTGAACAATAAAATAAAAAAGCCATTTTTTAAAATGGCAGAATTGGTAACATATGGTAATTGGTAAACATATGCCACTAACACCACCACACCAGAAAAGTACATATTAGCTCCTTAAAGAGTATGACATTTGATATGAAGATTCACGACTAAAAAACAACCCCAAAAACTTTTTGTGTTTGTAAATACTTAGATCATAAAGAGTGAATCTCATTATCAACATGCACACTGAGAAACAGAAAATGAAGTTAGAGTTTTCCTTTGAAAAATACTCACAAGGGTTCAGGAAAAATTGTAAGAACAAAAGACTGGGCCATTACACTGTTTCGGTAAAAGTGAGAATAGTCTTCAACCTATTCAAGGAATGGAACCTATAATGTCCAAGCCGGCATGGAATCACACTGGACAGGCCATTCCTATATGAAATCTTAGTTAGGAACCAATTTCATCACTTCCTGCCTATTTGCGTTTTAAGATCCAGGAAGGTAATGGTAGGAGGTGAGAGACTGTGATTGCCTCATTCTCTAATGAAGTAAGCACAGCACTCACATACACACTTACATTATAGAAATCTGAGGCAAAGGTAAAACTGGTAATTTTATTTTAAAAAACTTTTTTTTTTTGGCAACTTGGCAGGGAGGAAAACCATCCTATGTAGTTAAGCTTTACAATGCAAGTTTCAGAGCTTTTTTGGATTTAATGACACCTTTTCTCCACATGAAATCTAAAGCAAGACTATTTTATCCAAGAGGTCTCCTTAGGCTACAGACCTAATGCTATAATCTAAAAAACCTAATCAGCTAATCAGGCTTATTACAATGATTAAAAATGTCTAAAACCTGTTCTACTTCTCTATATTCAAAATTAATAGAGAGGAAAAAAAAAATACAAATGTATCCATATCCAATGCTAGAGAAAATTTTGCTTATTTCTGATTTTGGTAAACATAATTTTGGCTGAAACCATGAAAAGTTGTAAGAGTGCTTTTATATGGAGCATAGTAAGTAAGTACTGTGACAGTGGACTGTAAGTACAATCATTAGATTTTTGAGTTTAGCCTGACATAAATACTGTCCGAAAACAGGCAAAATCGCAAACGGATCCATACAACTTTACTACAACACTCAACACATTTTAAAACAAAGGAGCATAGTGACTTACGATAGTGTTTAACTTTTTAATTAATTGAGAGCAACACAGAAGACAACACTATAGCCACTCAATTTAAAATCAATAGAATACTGATGAATTCAGATCAAAGCTGAAACTGAATAATAAAGTCAAGTTACGTTATTGACTGAACCAATGTGTAGAATTTGATGGGCTAATTCTACATGTCCAAAAATGATATTAAAAATTCTCTGCTGATCAGAGATAACAATAATTTTGTCTACAGTCCTCTTCTGTGCTCACTTCTTTCTTTTTCCTCTGCACAGTTTGAGCTGGTATGTCCAGTTACTCCAACAGAGACATGGTACTAAATGGTAGCAAGCTGTAAATGGTATTAAGGTGTACTTAACCCTCCCTAATGTCTTTGCCCAGCTACTGTCCTACTGTCTGACTGGTACAACAAACGTAAGATTTTCGTTCCTTATTTTGAGCCTAATTCGATGTTTTCTTATGGTAAAAATAAAGTAAGATTATTTATGGATATAAACTTCACTATGTAAGCTGTATAGGAGAACTTTTTATAGGTTCAAAGTTCACCAATTCTACATAAAAAAATAGCACCTAGAAAGTAAAAGACTTTGGGCTTATTTTACTTTCATCTCCTATTACTATTTTTAATAGCATATAATCTGCAATTTAAACAGTGGAACAAAAATTACAATGATGCAGTGATTTGGTGATAAATGAACGGCAAACCGATTTAGTCTGCTTGACTTTGAGAGGACCATATTGCTGAGATAACAGAAGCTACAAATATGTTATGCAAATCATTCTAAAAGAGTTCAAGCAGGATGGTTTATACCACACTGTTATATGTCCTGCATGTGACATATAATTAACAAAAATGTTTTTAGAACTTTTTAAAATAGAAGGAGGCAGTTTGAATGCAAACCACATCTTAGTCTTAACCAGTCTTGTAAATACGTGCTGATTTAGCTGCATAATGTTCATACCCCTAGGGCAGCATGTAAAATGGAGGCCATACTGCACAAATCAAGGACATGCACATCTGCTGAACATGGTCCTTTGCCTTCTTCGATGAGAAGCACTTTAACAGAAATAGGTTATATAGTAACTCATTTGAATGGGCAAGACTTTGTTAGAGTGGCACAAATTATTATGGAAGTAAGGAGAACAATTAAAAAGTATATACACTAGTGGATGGAATTAAAATTTCAAGAACACTTCCCAATTTTTTGATGTTTACATATGAATTGTTGATGTTCTCTTACTCTATACTAAAAAATACAAGTGAATATACATTAAGGAAATTGCACTAACAATAGTACTGAATAGTGTTGGTAACAGTAGTTCTTCAAGTAAGTTGCCAATACAGATGATCTTTCTAAGGATATATTCGTATACTGTCATTCCTGAGTATGGGCTCTCTAGAAAACAGTGATCACACTTGAAGTGTTAGCCCTTTTAGGGAATAAAGACCCCAAAAGATTTGCTGAAAGATTTGGCATGTGTGACATCCAAGGAAATACATACCACATCACTCTGTCAGATACAAGAGACAATCTGTTAATATCAGTTGCTCATAAAAAACAGAGTCTGAGTCTGTACTGAAAATAACAAAATCACTCAAAAAGTATATTCATCTTATTGAATGAGGGCCTATATAATCACGGACACAGTATTCTCCATCAGGATGTTTCAGCAATCAAGGATCACTCCAGAAGACTGCCTGCAACAAGATTCTACTGCTTAAACTGAAGGCACTTTAAATCACACATCTGAAAACTGGAAAACTACAGCCACAATTAGAAAGCAAAACAGGTCAGGAATGATGCTGGGAATCAAACCAGTTAATTGAACTGCAAAAAAAGCCCCTCAAACTCTTTTTTTCTTTTTTTTCCCCTCAAGAATTTGATGGTTTGGCCAAACCAAACCATCAAATCACAACCCACCTTGCTTAGACAAAATAGTGCCTCATAGGAGGGAAGGGGGATACTTGTTATATGGCCGTCATAGTTAGGTTTCACTACTCATTAAAGGCCAGCAGACTGTTGCATACTCTTTCATCAAAAGAAGAAATACATCCTCAAATCCAAGGGTCTGACTTCTGTTGATAGTGGTGTTTTTAAAGAGCATTTGCATGTATCCTCCTGTAGGTAGCCATACATGAATGTAATCAGGTATACCAAATATTTCACTTAATTGAAAATTTACTAAAAATTTCTGTATTAGCTTACCGATTGAGTGACTATCCTTTTTGATTACTGCAAAACAAATTACAATACAAGCTATTCCATAGATGGCTTTTAAAAGAACATTAATTACTGCATAACAGCATTTGTGTAAAGACATGTATCTCATAAAACTGATGTTTTGGGTATGGTTGGCTTTTTTTTTTTTTTTCTCTAAGGACTAGTCAAGATTCTGTCTAATTCTAGTCAAAAATTAATTTTCACAGTAGAATACCAGCCTAGGCTTATCTGTAAGTTTACTTCAAGCTTTCTCATATTACTACACACACATACACTACACAGTCTGTTGAATAAGATGTTAATTTGATCCAGAGTTGTTTTATACAAACATTGACTACTGCACCTAAGCTTCGCTCTAGTTGCAGTATGTGCACTATAATACATCGCCTATGAATGGCTTTCAGTGACCTTGGGCTGAAAACGAACCTATGTCAGGAGAAAATAACCATGAATGTATCCAGTAATTCCACAATTCTCCAAACAAGGATTTTTCCTTTCTGAAGGCAAACTACACAAAAGTATTCAGCCCTTAAAAAAAAAAACAACAAAAAACCCAAACCAAACCAAACCAACAAATCAACAAAAGACAAAGAAGTCAAACGCATCCTGAAATTAGTTATTTAGATATGTCGTTATTTAGATATGTCTAAACAGTTAAGCACATGGATATGACATTCAGCAATGTCTTCTCTTTAGTTTGTCAAGGTTTTTAAATCCCTCTTGAGCTGGAGTACCATTTTTAGCTTGGCTAGGTCAGAATGACACTGAACAATATGAGTGATGACACACTAGACAGCTATATGGACAGAGTTGTCATCAGCAAGCCAGCTGTGCTAACACCTGTATGTCCTGCACAACTGATCTTTAGGAACAAGGATCAAGAAAGTCAGATTACTAGGGGGGGAAACAAAAGTCATTCACAAAACATTGAAATGAAGAGGTGCTAATTTGAGATGGAGGAGGAGAAAAGGTAATCTTTTAACTGCATTATTATCACAGAGAAATAGTAGCTTGTTTCCTACTATAAACTTACAGCAGTCATTTAGAATTTTAATATTCTAATTGGGTTTACTTTGTGATTTTATTGCATGTACATATACCCACTGTTTCAATAGGTTTGTGATAGGGCTGGTTTAGAACAACCAAGGACCACAGCGACAAATAGACCTTGAGCACATACAAGCAGGCTTCACTGTTAATGTGTCTAAACACACAGAAGAACCGGCTCTGGGAGTGACATTAGGCTAGGGAAAAATTTTCAAGGTGAGATCTCCAAAACAAAAGCTTTAAAATCATTACTGAGATAACTAAATAATATGTTAGACTATAGATCCCAGTTAACTCAGAGAAATACGGCTGATTAGTACAGCTAGAAGTATCAGGTCACATCTATTGAAGTCTGATTGTGGCAGCTAACTTACGCCTCGTAAGTGTTCTGGTTTTTTAAGGCCTGATCAATTTGTGGTCTTCTTACTGAAACTAACAATTAATACTACTTACACTGAACAGTTTTACTGATGTATTCACTCGTATATGTACTTAAACCTATGGTAAATGAATTTCTTAGAGGTTATAAAACCACCATCATACGGAGATGGATTTTATTGCTATGGACCGCATCAGAAATAGCAATCTAATGTTACCAACGTTACTAAGTCTCAAGTCTTCAGTGGTCTCACACCATGTCCAACTGTCCCTTTGCCCTGTATTAAAAGCATCACTAAATTGCATAAAGAAAGATAATTTGGTCTTTGCATTCTACAAGGATGGATCATAGAGTGTTAAGACTTTTTTTCAACTGATAGAACTGTGGGGCCCAGATCTCATGCATAGCAAATTTAGGGACATTGCTGAGAAGACAACGGGGGTGGAAGGGGAGCAACAGTGAGGCAATTAAACACAGTGGTGGAAGGATTTCAAGGCACGACTTCTGGTGGGTCTGTGTGGAAGCTGTTGTGCCAGCTGGCGTATGAACCTTTCAATCAGCAGAAATGAAGTGCATTACAGAAGTGGATGAAGAAGAATTTTTCTGACCAAGTGCCAGAAGGAAAGGAGCACACTGGATAGCTGCTTTGATCCCTGAACTGTCCCAAAATGTCTGAATGAGTGGGTTGCTAACCAGTATTGGGAAAAAAGATTTTTCGGGGGAGGTTTTTTTGGCTTTTTTACTCACTCATTATCACAGCTCATCAGCCCCACAGGGTACTGGGTAACAGTCTTAGCTTGTGAAGACATGGTATTTTTATTAACCTGTTAGAATGGCCAAACCCTAAGCAGCCAGGGCTGAGACAGACTGAAAACACTGCCAGCCAGTAAAGTTTGTCAAGACTTTAATAGTTAAGATGACAAGGGGAAACAGAAACAATTTTCTGTCTCTGTACAGGCTGACTCACTGGGATGACTTCCCATGGTGGTGTTTTGCACAGGCAGAGTTTAGAGAACAAGAATTTTGGAGGCTGAAGAAGAGGCAGTTACAGCACTGTACTGGGTGCAGGCACTGGCAGTGGGGCTGCAGGGTGGCCTCTGTGAGGAAAGGCTGGGGTGCCCTGTGCGGAACACAGCCAGTTCCAGCCATCTCCAACCAAACCACCGCCTAGCATGGCTGAGCTCCTCAGCCAAGCTGGTGGCCCTCTGAAAATGTAGTTAAGAAAGGGCAAAATCCATCACACAAGCAGAGAAGGAGGGAAGGAAAAAAGTGATAAACACCTATGAACACCAAAATCAGAGAATCACGGAATCACACACAGAATCTAAGGTAGGAAAAGACCTTTAAGATCATCAAGTCCAACCATGAAACCAACACTGAAGCAGGGCAGGGAAAGAATTTGAGGCACTGGATCAGGTATTTCCCTGCAGCACATGGAGAGGACCATGGTGGAGCACATGTCCACACTCTAGTCCGTGGAGGACACCAGACCGGAGCAGGTGGATAGTTCCTGGAGGAACTGAAGTCCATGGAAAGCCCACACCTTGAGCAGGTATTCTCTAAGGACTGCAGCCCACGTGGAGAGCTTGCAGCATGAGGAGGAAGGAGCAGCAGAGAGAAGTCATTATGGACTGACTGCAATCCCCCACCCTCATCCTCCTCTGAGCCTCAGAGCATGGGCAGAGGAGTCAGGTCTGAAGCTTATCCTAAAAGGCAGGAGGATGCTAATTTTTTTCTCTTTGTTTCTCACTATCCAAATCTATTTTAATAAATAAGTTAAAATAATTTTCCCCATGCCAACTCTGTTTCACCTGTGACAATAACTAGTATGCAATCTCCCCATCTGCATCTCAATGCACAAGCTTCCTCATCCTATTTTGTCCTCCTGTCCTGTTGAGGGGGAGTGAGAGAGCAGCTGGGTGGGCATCTGGCTGCTGGTCAAAGCTAACCCACCACAAGCAGTCAAACTGAGAAGCAACACAAAGGGAAGGCTGAAGATTTTAGCAGAGGTAGTATAAAATTATTTCTTCCACTGATGGGATTCCATAACTAATAAGTCATTAACTACACGTGTTAAAGAATCTAGTTGTATAAAATGCACAGACTTAATGACTCTTACTCTGTTTATGCAAACATGATATTAAGAAGTACAGAAGAAATTAATAACAAAATACAGTTTATCAACAAGTATAACAAGGGCATTTATATAACAAAATCAACTTCTCAACATATTTTTGAAAGTGTTTCAAGAAACCATTTATTTTTCCTACATAAAAAAGGCCTACAGATGGGTTTTAAAATAAGACATTGACATAAATGTTTTTTCTCTTAATGAGAAGTCTTTTTAAGAAAACTCTTTATGTTGGAACTGCAAGCAGATGGAATTTCTTCTAAGAACTCTTCCAGTAAAAATTAATTTACTTGTGTTACCATTTTGCATCTTCCATTGGGCTTTTTTTTTTCCCTAAGGAATTGGTCAAGTCATGGACACACATTTCTCTAAGTAGCCAAGGTTTTTTCAGTTTAAGACTACCTAATACATTCCAGGGAGGAAAAAAAAAAAAACCCTGCATCTGTTTTCCAAACCCAGATTTTTAAAATATTCACCTATTACCTTTTTGTCATCTTTAATATTATGAGAATAAAACTGAACGAAACCAAAATCTTCTTAAGGTCCTTTGTTTGCCCTTGGTGGTGTTTTTTTGTTTGGGTTTTTTGGGGGTTTTGTTGGGGTTTTTTTGGTAAAACATTCACTTTGCACTTTGATACTTGCTGTCAATATTTAGATGGTATAAAACCAAGAAAGACCTCTCATTTTAATGGCGTCAGGTACTATTGTGCAAATAACCCAACTCCAGGGTCAGATGAAGATAGCTAACATCACAAGGCAAAAAATAACCTTCTAAAGAACATCTTGCAGGTCATGAAGGATATAGAACTAGCTGCTCCCTTAGCATAGCACATGTTCAAGTTCTTCCAACATTTATGTTTCGTAAATATTGATGATGATTTAAAAAGGTGGCTCTGAAATGGTCCTAAGAGAATCATTCTGGGCACAAGCATGCTGGAGCACTTGTTGACAAAGGCAAATGTATGATACTAGATTTTCCATCAATTCACAGTAGGGCAGTAAGTGTTGTAAATGATCCCTTGTCTAGAGCTGTATTAGAAGCATGCACAGAGATTGTCTCCCTCAGCTCTGCTTCTTACTTTGTTTGCTGACAGTTACACACAAATACATGCAAAGGCAGATAATCCAGTACCTACACGGCTGCCTTCTGGAATTCTTATAGTGATAGAGTACAGAAAAGAATGAGTTTGCTTTAATGGGTATCAGTGTATACTGTATTATGCTGAGTCTAACTAAGATTACTAAGGATGTCTGTAAAATCTCTCTGAGCTCTACAGGCAGAAATTTAGCATTATGCATTGATAACACAGATCCTGCAAGGAATGCAGTGGAATTTTGTGCATGTTTGCTCATGAATACATCAACACAGAAATACCACAATGTTCAAACTCCCATAAATATATCAGCAGCTAATAGTAATACTTGTTCAACTCCAGATGATTCTGAACTTTAACCTTTTTCTTTTGATTCCTTTTTTGAAAACAAAAGCAGTTTCCAGAATTTCTCTGTGGAAGAAAGAGGCTTGTGGTTCCTTTACTAGTATTTCATCTACTTCATCATGTTTTGATTTTTCACTGTGAGAAAACCTTTAACAACAACAGTGTAAACTTGGTAGTTTACACACCAGCCATGTTCATTACTGTTAGATAATTAACTACCGTTACGATATAGGGTTTACATTTCAGATATTTCCCAAACAAAGATCAATAATGTTCCTTTGTTCTTCTAGGAGAAATGATATGTCAAATTATGAATGATTTACAATCAATTCTTTTTAGTTCATGCTGAAAGGAGCATCCTGGCATTTCTAATTCTTATTTTTTTCTCATTCTTTAGGTTGACAAACCAGAAAAGATAAATTACTCTTGTACTCAATAATAAGCTACTTGGGCCTAACAACTATGTACACCAAGAACTAAGAAGCAGATGTGGTAACTAAAATTCTCAAAGAAACGTGGCCATTTCTCAACCCATTCACTCCATCAGGAAAATCACTCCTAAGCATGTGACCTTCCCTATAACCTTTCCTCAAACTCCTTGTGCATATACAGCCCCGCTTTCTAAATCAAAATGTAAACATGCAATCCAGAACAAGAAATTCTCAAGGCCAAGGACATTACACATGTATGTTACTGTAAAAACATAGCACTTTCTGCATTACATAGATTTCCCAATCTTAAAAGAAGCCAGTATGAAGAAAACGGGGGCACAAAGGAAGACATTACCTATCAGCACAGTTTGCTGCAGCTAAAACACACAGTTTAGGTACTGTCACTTTTTGTGAACATTAAAGGAAGGAGAAACTTGAAAAAGGTATCTGAAAATTAAATTAACAGCAGTTTTGGTGGACACAGAAACTAAAATAAGGAATAGATTCCCATGCTGCTGGGAATTCAAGATGCGATAAGGGAAATGAACATTCCAAGGTAATAAAAACACTTTTTTTGCTCTGTGTTGCTCTCACTAAAAACAGCTGTAAAACAATCAGCCAATAGAGCTGTAGTTAGAACCAGCCCTTTATCGCATATAATTAATATATACCGCTTTGCTGGGCCTTCAAATACTATACCAGGGCAAAATAGTACAAGTCAAAGAAACAACTTAAGATTATTACTCAATTTAAAAAGGTTTTTAAAATATATCATTAAAGTTTTTGATTACAGGTCAATACTTACTGTCTTTTCCTTACTTTATTCATCATGTATCAAAGATTAAAGTAGAATGCACAATGACAAATGTCTTATGGCCACCACATATGTGACCACATCATATGACCTCTGTCTTAGTAGAGACAGTTAACTCATCAGCAATTACAAACTGTTTGGATGATCAGTAGTCTTCACTTGGTGACCAAAAACAGTGCTCGAGGAATAGTGATTGAGGGAAAGAAGGTGGATTTAGTATATAAGTTTTATATTAAAAATAAGAAGTCTAGGTACTATAAAACTGCATTTATTTTGCTAAATATGAATAGTTTTTGGAGATGAAAGAAGTTGAGGGTGGAAACTTTCAGGAAAGGAAGTTGCTTTACGATGACTTCTAATTCCCTCCTTCCCTGAGAATAAGCAGTTGGAAAACTTTGATGTGTTTGAAAATACAAACGCAAAAGGAACACTTCAAATTCTTACCTTATGAAGAGTGGCTTCCACAGATTTCATATGACTAATAATCAATTCTTTGTCTCTGTTACAAGAGGAAGAAAAAAAAAAAAGACTAGTTAATAGAACTGAAGCTCTATGGATGTAGAAATTAATTTTCTGCTACTTTATAACCACCATGTCTTTAAAAATAATTATTGATAACTCTAACAGTTATGTTTGTATCTCTCCTTATTTTATCTCCAATGCAAACCCTGAAAAATAGTTCATGGACCACTATTTGCCATGTTTCCGTATGAAAAATGCTTCTGTTGTGGATAAGCAATTGAACTAGCTCTATTTATAGGCATATCAATGAACAACTATTGTGTTCTTGGAGAAGAAATCTGCAGTCTTGGACAAAAAGGGCACACTGAATGGAGTCCAGGCACTATCAGGAAGAGACCACATTCTCACACTGGAAAACACTAACAAATTCTATGTTTTTCATCAATTATATGGACCTAATAACTATGTACTTATATGCATATAAATCTTCCTGTCTTCTCTAAACCTGAACATTCCACCGGTCTTTTTCCAAAAGAAGTCCAGTCAAGGATTCTATCCTTACAAAAGAGAAGTTTGGAGAATGAAATATTACTCTCATGCCTTTTTTAGATTAGGACTTCACTAAGACAGACAGCTTTGATCAGTCATGCTACCATAGAAAATCCTGGTCTCATCTGATGCATTGAGAGAAATGTAATTAAAGTTGCATGATACCATAGGACTAAGGAGAACAGGACAGCATGACCAACAAAACACCATAGGAAATCAAATGAAATCTATGCCAGAAAGGCTGATACACCTTAATATTGCAGGATTGTCTTTTACCTTGCCAGCTATGTGAATATTTTGTTTGAGCTCCTACAGTTCCTAAAACAGAAGTCAAAGCCATGGTGTAAATTTGCCTGGAACAACCACTGCTTCCTCATTTCTTGATTCATACTATCCTAACAACAAATAAAGGAAGGTGGCCAGAGAAGTAGGATTGGCTTTTACATTCCTAGTAAAGCTGTCACACAGATTTTTCTCTTTTCAGGAGCCTGCTTTTCTTTGGACCAGACTGGCAGGTACATGCTGTTCACCTTCTCTGCTCGCCTCATTTATGTAGTGACTGTTATTTGTCTGGGTGAAGTCAGTTCTAGAGAGCCAGTTCAACAACATTAATTTGTAAGTTAGTTACTGACATAGAAGTTCTCAGATGTTCATTGTAAAAAGGAAAGTATCTTTAGATGGAATTTTGGACCCAGGTTAATAGGCAGTCCTCAGGTTCTTAATTTTGTGAACAGAAAGCCCTCTGACTATATTTTTATTACCATAAAAAACACCTTAAAATAAAAGTCTGGTAATATTTGTTTATAGCACCTAGGAAAATAGTTTAAAAAATGCATCTATTGCACCCTTACATGCCAGGATCCACATTCTTTCAATCTTCATTGAAATCTTCAGTTCATATATTCATCAACTCCTACAGATGTGAGGGAAACTGGAATTGGATCACAGAACTATTCTGTAGGATTATTATCCAGAAATGTAGCTCAGGCATGAGGAACATGCCTTACATCATCTTTTACACAATAGCTGGGGTGAAGGTTTGATAGAGAGTTTCTATCTGGCAGAGAAATGAGCAAAAGGCTACTAAATATCCGTCAAGTTCACTGCTATCAAACACTTTTATTAATACTCCTTCCTACTCTGGAGGAAAGTGGAACAGAACTGCTGGCCACCACTGCAAGAAAATTAAGACAGCCATTCTCTCATAATGAGTCAGCCATCTTCCTATGCTTTAAAGCGGTCCAAAAGATTAGGAAAGAACATGGAAGACATCCCTGTATTGCTTACAATCACTCAGGTTATGGAAGAGTTATTAAAATAAGATTTTCTGGACAAAAGTAAAGTCTATTTCACCTACTTTGCTTATATGTTCCAAAGGGGAAAAAAAACATTTGGTATGAAGAGTTGGTAGAACAGTAAATGGTATGGGCTTTTTCTTTGGCAATATTCAACAGCTATATACAGAAATAAAACCAATTTTAAAACCACATTTTAAAATATCTTTCCTGAATATAAGAAGGACCACAGGGAATGATCTCTACTAGGTGTGTAAAATAGTTTGGCACAGGGTAAAAAGGGACAAGCTTTCCAGAGCAAATCCTTTAGGTCACATCTGCTTTAATACACTCATACTAAATAACATTTGTCATTTTAATTAGCTTGTTAAACATTTCACTGATAACTACATTAATTACATTATTTCACTTGCGCATAAAACCCTTAAAGCTTCTAAGCTATTCATCTTCAGAGGTCAGATGTACCCCAGGTATAATAAAAAATTTTGGTTTTAAATTAAAATTTTTAAAAATCTTAGCCATGGACCAACAATATTCAAAGTACATACTACAATAAGAGTAACAGCTAAGAGAGTCTGCAAAGGTTTATCTTTTTATCTGACTATATGACTGTAAGAAGTTAGTAACAATCTCATTCAAGTCAATGGAACACCTTTTGACTACCAATCTTTCCAAGATTGGTCCCTGAACATTTCCTTCCACTCTCCAGGTCATAGTATAAAAAGGCATGGGTTTTATGTCTAAATTCAAAACTTTCTGAAATCAGCTGAAAGATCTATCCTGTTCCACAGACAAGATTAGGTCCAAAATGGGCTTCAGTCCCTTTGGCAGCTAAGACCTGTCACATAGCTGACATTTCTGTATTTATTATAAATAAATTCTATCTCTATAAAATGATGATGTGGAAATAGAGAAAACAAGCAATTTTTTCTTAAATAAACAAAGTATTAGGGATATGACAACAAGATGTTGTCAAATCAGTAAGGTAACTGGCAAACAAAAATGCCCAGGCCATTTTGGGACCCAGAATTTGGAGCACCGTTATGAGATAACTACAGAAAACATACCATCTAGTGTCTTGAACTAACAGTTTTCTTTTTAGAAGACTATCACTGAATTTCAAAGAGAGACAGATGTACTTTTGTTTTCTAGCATTACATTAGCCAGGGCTAAAACCCTGTGCATGAAAGTAAGAATTGATCTTTTGTCCGTTTTAAGTGATCTCCCCAAGGTCCCAGTGCTCACTTTGCTGCCATGCAGAGGGCACTCTCTGCATCATGGATGCTCTCTTTCAGTCGACGCTTGTCCTGCTCCAGCTGGGTAAGAAGTCTATTGAGCTGACGCAGAGATTGATCTTTTCTTCTCAGCTCCATCTTTGCCTCAGAGAGACTCTGCAAGCAGACAGAAAGCAGAGTTACTTGTCAGCCCAAATAATTAACTTCAATTTATGCCATAGGCTATTAAACAAAGTGGAAAACAGACTGACTGTGAAGTAGTAGATTTGGACCATTATGTACTAAGGTTTTATGAATTCTCTAGCAAAAACATTACTAACTTAGAACCTCCCAGGTTTTAGTATATTGCCTATGTACAAATATGTTTTACGTAAACGAAGTGATTTGTTGATCAAACAGGTACGTATACTATGCTGAATACTGTATTTACAAATACTAGATCTAAACACAGTGGAAACAATCAAGAGTACAGCATTAAAGAGAACAAAGTATTCTCAAAACTTAATTTAAAATGAGCATTAAAGAAAAGAATTCACAAAGAAAGGGATTAAACAAAAGTAGCATTTATTTAAACATTTTGCACTATTCAGAAATTTCAGGATAAAAAAATAAAGAACTTAATATTCTCTGCTAGTGCCTTAAGTACAGTTTTGCTGCAATTCTTGCTAAGAATAAATCACTATTTTATGGTGCTTGCTTTCACTATTTTAACATTGGTTTTCCAATATGCAAAATAGTATGCATACTTTTTTAATGTTTCTCTCTGTCTTAGTATTAACACAACATGCTTTAAATCAATTCAGATTAATTCAATTGATGACAAATAGCACACAGAACTAATTAATACAGAACCTGGCTAGTTGCTACTCCTTTCTGCTGGGATAAATCAATACTTTTATAGACTGGAGTATTAATAATGTGATTTCATTGTTTGCTAAAAGTTAAATTTTACTTACAGCTGTTAATTGCTTTTTTAGAAAGAAATTATAATAAGTGATAATAAACATTCTTTTACAAAATGCAAATTTCCTGACAGATTCTAAACCAATATAGAAGAATACAGAAGGCTGCACAGCTGAAAGACTGAGCTTTTGCACCTTGTTTTCAAAATTTATGGATGTGTTTTCTGCTTAAGTCCTAAGAATGCTCTGCATCATTTGTAGTCAGAAGTACTTGACCGGGACTGTGGAACACAGAGAATATGTATTATGCTGTGGATATGCATTAAGAACAGTACATACAAAAGGCTGATAAAAATTTGGAGGGCACTGAAAACTCAACCAATCTGAAAACGCTTCAGACCTATGCAAGAGTCAAAGGCACTTCAAAAAACAATATGCTAGAGAAATCTCTATAAAATAACACAATACAGCACAAAACTGCATAATCCTGCAAAATAAACTGAAATCTGTAGATTGGCATAATTTTTCTTCAAACATTTCTCAAGACAAAAAAGCAACCAGTTATTCCAACAGTGTATTTGGAAGGTACAGCACCACTACCTGAACTCTCTGTTCAGCAATTTACAAAATCCAGGCTAATATTAATCACTGCAGTCAGAAAAGAAAAAAAAAAAAAGAATCAGGAGTTTATTTAAGATACTCTAAACCCCAGAAATGTTAATGTTAGTCTTGCTTAAATTAGTGGAGGTTGAGTATTCTGCCTCTTATGTCATTATTTTCGATGAAGAATACTATTTTTCACCTAAGAAAAAACACACAGATCTCATTTGTCCACTGCATTATTAGCATAAAGATACCAAAAACCAGAAGTGCTGCTTTCAGAAATTCTACCCTAATGCCACCAGCAACTATCAAATCCTTGTCTGAACAACTGAATTTGTGAATTGTCAGATTTTCAGAAAAGTTATTTCCAAGAAACCAGATGTGGATTAGCAAGTATGAAAGGAGCCGTCTTTAATTTAAAAACAAAGACCATCATCTTCTTCCATTTATTGCGTTTACTATATCTTTGTTTTAGGCTAAGTCAGCACTGAGGGAACAACTATGAAATGAGAGCTGACCCGTGCCCATATTCCCATCTTTGACAAACAAAATTTATTGAACAGAGAAGAATGCCTTTGGTGCCAATGCTTTGTCAATCCCTCTTTCCAATCTGACTGAAAAACCTGTTTTTAAGATGCAGTCACAGGACTGATCTATGTCTGATGTACACTAGGTAATTCTGCCCATATTTTGATGCAAGCAACTTTTGATGTAGAGGCTGCTGGAACAGAGTCTGACTCCAAGACTCTAGTGGTCTAAATGAATGGAGAAAGACAAGATAATAGGAACATTTTGCATATTTATTTCATTTTTATTAGATAGCTGTCCTTCTACAGGGGTTGAAAAGTTGTCCGCTCCTGCATAAAGTTTTCATCACAGACCACAAATAGTGAAGAGACCTACTAGGTGTCAAAACCTTCTAGGAGCTGCTAACTAAACTTGCTTACCAACTGTAAGTGCAGGCCTATTAATGAGACACTAACAGGGATAAAAGCGTGAAGCCTAACTCCGAGAGGCATGACCAGCAATCCACATTGCTGGTGACAAAACAATATAGAAATTATTAAATCAGATATGTCACTGAACAGCTGCTTTATTATATTCAAAACTTTCACCATTATATACAGAAATCTCCAGAGGAATGAGACTTTACCTATCAATAATATTGCAGTATCTAAGCAAAATATAAACTGATTTTAGTGCTCTCAAAGCAGTTGCAGTATTCTCTTGAAGCTCCTTGCTACTGTGGGTTAAAGTCAAGCCTTGGAAATTGCTCAAATACAGTGTGGAGTATTCTAAAGTAATGGCTGCTAAGCCTCTCTTTTTTTCCTTCTTCAGATTGATCTAATTAAAACCCTTGATAAACTTTATGGACTCTAATATTTCCAGCTGAGTGACTGAAACCAAGAGGGTGTGCCTCAAGGCAGCAAGGCAACAATGATAAGCAGCAGGTTAGCCACTAATTTCTCAGCCAGGGTAGATTGTGAAACTGTGATGTTCTGATATCCAAGAAAGTGTTCAGGAGAGAATAGGATAAATCAAGTTTAATAACTCTGCTCCTAATTGTTCCCTCAATGCTCCACTCTAATTACTTGGAGAACTCTCCTGACTGTCACCTGATATTAAGTTGTTGGAGGCTGAGTGTGGAGCAGTGAGATAATCAATAAACATTTAGTGGGGAGAAGAATGAAGATCCCGTTAAGCAGTGGGAACCTGCAGCACCCAAAGCCCTTCTGCTCATGAGAAAACCTATGGGAGAACCATAGTGATTGCAAAGCAATAATCCAAAGCACTGTTTTTAGGCCTTGAGGCCTTTAGGCAACAGTACATTTGAGAAAAAAAGGTTAACACGGTCACCCTAATTACAGCCCATTTTCGCATTCTTCATATATAAGCGAAGACAAGCCAATTAGGTAGAAAGGAAGATAAGGGAAGTTTTATTTGTATACTAATTAAACCCCTGATGAAATTAAAGGAAAAACATACAGCTCTGTAATTGTGTCTGAGAAAGGTCACTTCAGGTTCAGTTATCAGAAAAGCACAGCCTTGAGATATTTCACTTAATCCACAATATAGCCCTTATTTTGCTCCCCAGGTCTTACTATTTACAAAAATAAGAAAATTTCAAAAACTGATAATGCATTTATCTTGAAATGTTTTCTGTGAAAAATTACAATTGTTAGAAAGTTGAGGCTAAACATGATAAGAAGAATGAAGGTTTTAAAAACCTACTATGTCTGCACATAGTTCTGTGAAGATGCTGAGCTTTCACTTTCAAGCACAAGCAATTCTGAACCAACTTAGAAGCCAAACTCCAATTTATTGACATTCCATAAAATGCCAGTTATCTGTTTAGTTAAGATATTTAGGTATTCAGGTGCTAATTCAGACATTGCTGCACTCCTTCCTCAAAAGTCCACAAAAATCTCATAGATCAGTTCAGTTTTCATCAGAATCCTTAGAAGAAGTTCTCTTTAGAGATATATGAGATTTAGGCTCTTTTTCCCCATAAGTTGAGCATGAAAAAGCATTTGCTGGAGAGAACAAGTAACTGATAGCACTGAAGAAAAATCTCATTGGATGTCTGTTGGCTGGGTCCTTCCACAGATAATTTTAACAAGCTTAGGCTTATGCAGTGAGGAATCTCTTTCATCAAAACCAGTTACAGTAACAAAAATAAATCAAAGTTTAACATTGTCATTCTTTACATACAAAAAAGGACTCCATTCAAAAGATGACAGATGAACATCATTCTAGACGAATGATGACAGTCATCCAGTTTAAATTCATGCAAAGCATGTGTGACAGATTTATACTGAGAACGTAGTTTTCAAAACCAAACTGCTTACTAAATTAGATTTAAATTACGCAGACACAACACAGCACTACAAGATATGCAAATATACTGTAGCATGTGTATTACAAACTGATTTTTGAAATTTAAGATTTTGTCTTCAGTATGAAGTTTTATATGTATATTTTCCATTTAGATGCAAAATATCACTTTTTAAAAGATCTGTACACTGAATACATCCTGAAAACTGTCCTACACACATAACTAATAATATTCCACAATGAAAAAAGAATACAAAGTTTAGTTAGTATGTGTTCCTCCACCAGCTGAAACACGCTTCCCATTATCCCTGTTGGCAAATACAATCTTCAGGATGATCTCTGAGTGCCCCTCAAAAGACAGTCTACAGGTAACTTAAGAGTGGTCAGAATGTCCAAATCCAAAAGGTACAAGAAGTTACATCAATATTTAATGTCAACTGTATTTTTAGTGTGCAGGACTGCAATGCAAACCAAATTACATTGGCTCAAATTATACAGCTGAATTTCCACAGGATGTTTTCTGAAAAGAATGCTTACTTATCATGAGTAACTCAGAATAAAACTTCTTCTATCAAAACAGGAGATTAAAAAATCCCAGGGAAACAAGTTCTATGGCAAAAAAAAAATTTCATAACTCAGACTTCTCATCAATACCTTAAAAAAAAAGATCATACATACATTTAGACCTATGTCAACAAATTGCAGTATCAACATACTATATCTGGATTCACTGTGTTTCCTCGTGGCTGCAGCAGTGTCTTAAAACAGTTTGAAATGAACTCCATGTGGCTGTTCTGCTCTTGCAAAGCAGAGTTAACCTGAGGCTGACCACCCATGACATCCCTTCAATAACAAATGCTTTCACATGCCCTTTAAACTTCTCTAGCAAAAGAAATATGAGTACTGAAAAGGAGATCTGAATGAGCTGTATCTGCTTTGTAGAAAAAGCAGTGATTTTTTTAACCTCTTTACTACTCGACCCTCATCCTGACAGCAGCAGTCTTCTCATATGCTTGCATTCTGAGACAGGACATATCTGATGACTCTTCTCTGAAGTATGTGATGTAGCATATAAGCAGTTAAACAAGGCTTACAAATGACAGTGTATCTAACAAGGTGCAAAATATCTTTAATGTCTTTGAAAGGGCCCTGTGTAATGAGGTCACAGAGCACCAGTGGGTCTGTGAAGCAAAACAGTAATGCCAGAAAGCACAATGATTTTAATAAATAACCAGCCAAATACTCGTGAATGAAGGGATACTTGCAGACATATTTTCACATTTCTGAGACAATGTCAAATATAGTTGTTTGTGATCATTTTATATAAGAAACCCTCATAACACTGGAGTACAAACTATGCTAATAGCAGAAACCTTTAGCCAAATCAGTACCATAAAGTCAAGCAATCATCTAAAAACATTTGTAATTTAAATGATGGTAGCTTAAAAAGCAGGTAAGCTTTTTAAGGTAGTTTAAAAAGCAGCTGTGATATACAGTTACTCCACAAGATTTAGAACCTAAGTATTAAGAAACATTTCAACAAAAATGTATTCAAGAGTCACTCAATGACTGGATGGGGAAGATGCAGACATTTTCGTCTTGCAAGAGTTTGTTTTTTTGTTTTTTTTTGTTGTTGTTTTTTTTTTTTTTTTACTGAAGTCATTTGAAATTGTAGGCACGACCACTGTGAAAGCACATGGCATTACCTATCTACGTCTAGACAGCAGTCCATTTATTGACGGAAGCATAGCCCTCAAACACCCAAGAAAGTTTAGATACCACAAGCACTTTACCTGCAGTGGTTCACAATAGATTACAGTGCCTCAACGACTTAAAGCTAGGTTTAATATCTCTGTGCTACAATGCAGAATTATTTCTCAAGAGAAAAAAAGAAAGGAATGCTAATTGCATTAGCTCAAAATGTTTAGCAAAGGATGACTGAAAATGCTTTATGAAGTCACTGAGCTGTGTATCCTTAAAAGTTTACTGTGAATTAAAACAGCTTATTAAACACAGTAGTTATTCCTGAATAAATCCACATAATAACACTTCTTCCAAAACAGACGTCCTATGTTCAAATGTCACTCAGCTTCAATGTAAATAAAAGTAACCAAAACTTTGAAAGTTTTTATATGAAGTAATCACAAAATATAAAGTGCCTACACATAGGCTAGATCCTCATGGACTGTTAGTATTAGCAAACAAAAGCATCAGTCAGTGTTAAAATGTGTTAGCTAGGTACACTGCTGCATTTGAAGAGAAACAGAAGTTGAAAAAGTTGAGGGACGCACTTCTGAATACCAAGATGCACTGGGCCTTCCAGACATTCACTAATCCAGTCAGAGATAATAATTAGGCCTTACTTTTAAACACTGCTTTGGAAAATGTTAAAGTAGATAATAAAATCTAGGCACATGATAATCTAGAAATTTTTATCATCTTCTGAGCTAAGTGAATTACGTTAGTATTACTGGAAAGCTGCAGAAAAGGATTATACCACCTTAGTGGAACAAAGACAATTTAGAAAAACTCGGGCTTTATCAATGTGGGTTTTAAGTGTATTAGAAAAGCTCTTGATGTCAAGTATAACTAAATTTTTGGAGTCACATGCATGGTGGCATGAGTACATGATCATTCATTCCTCATTCATTTCTGACATGCTACCTCAGGACTGATGTTTCTTTTTTCTCTCCCTAGAAAAGTAAATTCTTCTCCCACCACTGTACCTAACCCTATGCAACTGCAGACTAGACAAGATCCAGCCCTGCAGGAGCAGCAGCTTTCCTGTACTTTGGCAGCATCATGCCTTTAAATCAGTTGCTTAAGTGCCACAGAAAAGAAATAATCCTTTTTTTTTTCCTTTGTTACATTTTCTACCCTGATAGACCCCCAGTCTTACAGTTGTTAACAGTTCCAGGATTTCAGAAAAGATCATTTATACCTGGTACTGCAAAAGGACTTCTCATAACTCTCATGTACCTGTATGTAAGTCAGGCACCTAACTTTACAGGAAAACTCTGATTCTGCTCTGTAACACTGCTCTCTACTATACACAAGCATCTGCCATACTGTTGCTTAATTTGACTATACATTATCTAATTGTGCACATTAGCACACACAGTACAAGATAAAGATACGAACAGCACTTAGACTTTACCTTTACTATGGTTTACAAGTGCTACTACATCAAATGTACATACACAGAAATATTTAGCTGGGTATCTATGATGACATATTGCACCAGTTTCTTGCATTTCATTACAGGTGAACTGGACTCAAACCATCTGTCTCTGATCATATCCTCCTGGTCTTAATGATCTTGCATTACCAGTGACATTTCCAAGCCCAGGAACAGACTATTTTAAGTTCTCAAAAAATATTCTTCCATTGGATCTGCATCACTCATCTATTTAGAGTATTTCTAAATCATAATAGTTAAGATAACTCAGGAAGAAGGAGAAACAACAGCAATAAAATTATTAACAATGACAATGAACTGTTACCTACAAATTTAATAACCACAAATTCATTCCCATTGTTTATTTAAAAAGGCATGCAATCTGAAGTCAGGGGTAATTTGGACAGACTAAAAAGTCATCAGGGACAGGTTAAATCACACAGCATTCTGTTCTGCTCCAGAACTAAATTTAAGAAACAAGTATTATGGTACACTGGCTGTGTATCTTCACTTCAGACACTTGTTCAAAAAAGTGGGAATCCTAAGAGTCTTTAGAGTAGTTCCAAGAAATTTTCTAAATAGAACTTAAGGTTCAGTTCTGAGTAAGAAAAAGTACTGTCCATGACCTCAATATACTGGTTGTCCCAGTTAAGTTGTTTTAGTGTTGTGGGTCATTCTGCAGCAGTTTCTTGGAAGAGGCTGCTGCACAATTCCACCAGACACCAGCACATTAGTGTGAGGCACTAACATTAACGTGGCCTTCAGCAGATTTATCACTTTATACAGTTTACATTCAAACACTGCGTTCTCCTTCAGAAGAGTTCTGACTGAACCGTAGATTTGTTTTCAGGTATATGTGTTTCCACAGACAGCCCCAAATGCTGTTTAGAGTATGCATATTTTGTTCTAATATTATGACAGCAACATCATGCTGCATGAAATATATGCAGGGGGAAACCATTCTTACATGATTCTCTTTATCCTTTTTACTCTTTAAACCTCAATAAAATAAGACTGAATCGATAAATATGTGATTTCATACTAAAAGGTTTATTCCTTTATGCAGGTCACCCCTATCCCTCCCTTCATTAAAAAATGGAGAGTAGTCCATTCTGTTGAAAAAGCATCAAGATATATTATATCCCAATATTGAGCAAGGAGATCAAAGTGCTACAAGAGCATATTGCTGGCTGTCTCCCTTCTGGATGTGCTTTGCGTCATACCAAGTGCCAATCGAGAGCACAAATCTTAAACAAGGAATACGTTTTTCTGAGCATGGCACACACATGTCCTGAAGTAGACATGGTAAACACTGACAGGGATAAATCACTGCAACTGTTGAATTGAATTATTTTTCATATTTTTTACTTTTAGTATGTTTCCTAAGTATAAGATAAAATGGCCCCAAGACGGTAAAAAACCTGGACAGTTACCTGCTTCACTCACTTAAAGAAGCAACAGTAATAAATATGCCTTATCAAACACATTTGGTGATAATACCACACAACCAATTACTTCAGTAAATTATCATTAACTTTTTTTTTTTTTAAGAACACCTATTTCTTCATTCTCACACCTGAGAAATTTTCTTGTACAACAGCAAAGTACTATTTATAAATAAAATCTTGGGACTATTACTTAGAATTGAGAACTTTTAAAAGTCCTTTTAACTAAGTAAAAAGATTCATATAGCATCAAGAACTTCAGTGGGTTTTTCATAAATACATGCTGTAACAGGTAACACAAAAATTTAGGCAACATAAAAAAAAAAAAATTCTGTTTTGAGTTTGTTACCCTGCTACAATCTCAAAAGAGTGTCCATGCTTTTCATGATGAAAAGAAGATAGCATAGGTATAGATTTTGGAACCTGAAAGTGGTATAAATTTTGGAAAAAAACTTGTCCTTGAAAAATCACTGAATACCTAATGAAAATAGAGTGCCTAATTAAATTCAAAAACCAAATTAACATGAAAGATAGGCATGGCTGCTGTCATTGTATGTAGCCAAGAAAGGGAACTCGAGTGCAAAGGAATGCATCTCTTGCTTTAGCCTTATGCCAGTTAGATACATACTCAATGTATGTTATCACCTAACTCAATAGGTATTTGAGAGTTAGTTACTTATGGTTTCACAAGAAGGTATAAAGATCTTTACAGAGTTAGTTTCAGACAAACAGAAAGGGAGATCATGGGAAAACCTGACCAAGGTGAAAAAATGATGGGGCCCTAGAGATTTCCTAGATAAACAGCAGCAAGAAGTAAATCTATGTATAAAGGACTTGTGTATCAAGAACCTCTATAGCAGAAAGTCCTGCATATTGATACCTAAACTACTACGAAAAATAGGGTTTAGAACATTTCTTTAAAACATCACATGCTGTTTCAAAGATCTATTGATCCCCTCTGCACATCTCAAGGTAACAAAGTAACTTTGTAGTTGACCCAGTAATATAACAAAGATCTCTCAGGCACTGGATTTACCAAGAAGCCTTCCTGTATTTTTTGAGTGAAAACTGAAACATAGTTGAAGGTCTTGAAATAACAGGGATAAACAGTATGTATGTACATATGCTTAGCAACCACACACTGTAATTACACAATAATCCCATTTTTCTTCCAAATTACATGTCAGTAAGTCTTTCTCACTGCACTATAAATTCCAAGGTCATGGACAGAGGTGTTTATTAGTATAATTACAATGCAGCAATAAAACCATTAAGCTTTTAGATCCCAATATAGTTCCATTTATTCTCCCCTCCCGCCAAGGGAGGCAAACAGTTCCTACAAATGGAATACCCAGAAAGTATTGGAAGTTACTTTTAAAAGACTATAAAAATGCTCTGGTTCATGCAATTACTTTCCTTTTTGTTTATTTAATCTTTGAGAGAATGTCAGAATTTCTTCTTTTTTTAATAGCACAGTGCTACAAACAGACTCAAGATAAAAAGTATTCTCTGAAATAGGCAATGTGACTACACTGTAAAGATATAACTAAAGCATTCTAGATTGCACTGTGTGCCCGTCAATATATTAGACAAAAACCCCCAAAGTCTTAGCCATCTGTTGAGAAGTAACTTGGAGTCCCCATATTGACTCTTGTTTTCCCATTAGTTTCATTATTCCTGGGCACAGTTCTACCTGTCTTGGTTACTTGCCTTCCTCTGCAAACTACCAGAAGGGCACTTAAGCGTGTGATTAGTAAAATGGCTGCTGAAATCAGACCACTGCATCAGACTAGTATGATCAAACATATTCTGTGATTTTCTATAGAAGGGATAACCTATTATTACTTGGAAGTTATCTTCTGGTCATAATTAGGTTTCAAAGATTAACTAAAGTGATGTTATGTAACCATGACTTAATCTGGTGTTCTCTCTCAGTGTCTAAATTACACCTAAACCATTATAATGGTAAGAGCATCTTCCTCAGCTATCTTAAACTATTTGACATGTTAAAAATAAATATTAATTATTCTAACATAGGGATGTCATTTCTTATTAGATAAGTAATGTTTACACCTGACTAGGTTGAATATAAATGTAATAAACTGACAATGCCTTTCACTCTTCTCTCAATGTAAAATAGAAGCAATTCTGCAGACTATTTTATTATTTTCTTACTATACAAATGTAGTAAAGAATTTGCCTGACAAAAACAGCCTGAATAATATTCTTACAACTAACCAATAAAATATTTTGTAGCAGCATAATTTAAAAAATAACAAAAAAAAATTTCACCTGATATGAATACCTGTTCAAATTCCACTGTAAAACCTTAACATTGATCGTATTATAATGAACTATTACTGACATTCAACTTACAAAACTGGACAACAGAGGAACTGCAGAGGAATGAAACAGAGTGGTAATATATCCACATCCTATATGCCAATATCCTTTCAAAATAAGAGGTTCTAAATTACGTTTGCGTGACTCATACTGCAAAATTTTGCATTGTTATATTGAACTTCATGTTAATGCAACACCTAACTAGTTCACAACCACAAATTTTGACTTTATTCTTTCTCCTAGTCTGCTCGTTACTCTCATATTTTCCAGAAAGCCTGACTCAGAAAAGTTAAGGCAGACCTTCAACAGCTTGGTTGCTAGTTGTTTCACTTACAAGTATGGAGCAAATACAATACTTTACTAAAGGCCACATACTGACCTCAATCCCTCCAGACTACTCATGATGATACTGATGAATGTTCTAGGCACAGAACAAAGGAAATACACAGACCTAACAACCTGGCTGGAAATAAGTTAGTTCAGCAAGGGAACACAGGGATCAATATTCCTGATGAGGTGATCTCTAAAGTGGAAAATGAACAGGGCAACCCTTGGATCCTGAATCTTAAGAGGCTAAACAGAGAAGCAAAGCAAGGAGAGCCGGGCAGCACAACATGAAGAGCTGCTTTCAAATTGGTAAACAGAATAGAGTACAATTATTTATCTCCAAGAGAACATTTAATGCACAAGTTTGTGATTTTAAAAAAATAATAAACTAGACAGTGAGACAACAAAACAAAAAAACTTCATGGACAAACCCCAAAAGAGAGAAATTTAAGGTGAAGATTAAGCTTAGTTTTCTGAAGTGCAGATTGAGTAATAGAATGCAGACTTTGTCACACTCATCTTCTCTTTACTTCTGTGAAGAGAAGCCCTCATGTCCAGTCCACAACAGGATGCCCTCTATGTGTTTCTACCACTATGTAAACAGATCAGCAGCTCAAAGGAAGACTGAGAAGATTATCTGTTCCCACATACCTAAATTCCATGTACAATGCATTGCAATCTTTAAACAAGAAAGCACAAAGGACCAGGTCCAGGGCAAGTCTTTAGCTGACTTAATTCTTTGAAGACTATCTATCTAAGAAGTTATCAGTGGTGGAATTTATGCAACAGAGCAGGGGAACGAACAGGCTTACTTATTTTACAAATAACGTTAATGCAGACTGAAATACATGACAAAACTGTTTAACCTGTAATTTATTGTAATAAGAAAACATATGACCTCTTTTGACTAAGAATAGGGCAAATGGCAATGCCAATCCACTCTTACCTACTTTATAAATTATTTAGGTGTTCAGAACATAGTATGGAAACTAAAAAACCACAATTAATGAATTATGAATTTTAGTTTCTAACATATTCAGAGGGGAGCTTGCTTCTCTTTAACATGCTAAACTTGATTAATACAAATTCTCTAGTAAGTTACATGCTAATGGCAATCAGCTATGCTGCTTTCTTTAAAGAACAGCTTTTAATTTAACTGGCCAATGCACAGAAATGCTGCTTCTTGACAAAGTGACAAACAAGTTTTTGGGAATCAACAGCACCCTTCAGAGGACCTATACCCTAACAGTCTTTCCAACTTAAGATGTCAGAGTTTAGGGGGGGAAAAAAAAAAATCCAAATTATAGTGACTGTAATCTTTGCTGCTCTAATTGAGAAGCATGAAAATCACTTGGTCTTCCTCATATAAGTGAGGCCTTTTAATGTTTATGTAAGTTAGAATACTGTATCACGTGCAGAAATAGCCAACAATAAAACTGACTTGCAAAGCGTGTGCAATGGTATTAATAGAAGAAGTTGTATAAATAATTAAAATGATTTTTCAGCGAAAATATGTGGCTATAAATGTATGAAGAGGAAAAGCAACAAGAAGCAGCAAATTGCATACCACCTTCATCTAAAATCCACACGAAGAACAGGGAGCCTGCTCCGGGAAAACATCCACTTCTAGCAAACCTAGAAATCCCAATCTCCATCAGAATCTAATTCATTTGGATGTGTCTGTTTAGCAAAGGATACTACACTTTCTGAATACAGAATGTGCATATAATGATTTAAATGAAATAGCCAGTAAAAATAAACACTCCAAACTAACATACCTAAAAGAAAGTAAATATACATTCAGGGCCTGTTAATAGGAAGAAGTAGTATTTTACTGGAATTAAGATGTGCTTGTATAAGTAGTAAAAAATGTATCTGCTATAGATGCTATGTCTGTGTTGCATTTGTGTAAAAGTTTCTCTTCAAAGACAGGGGAATCAGAGCTACTGTTTTACCTCATCTAATAAAAAAAAAGTGGTATAAAACGAGTTGCTTAGTTCCAGCTGACCTTGAATGTAATTGGCTACCTTGGATGTCTCTATGGTATATGCCATTAAGAAGATAAAAATATACAGGATTAAAATCTGAACCGATAAAGCTAAGAAATTAAGTATTACTCCTTTAATAAGCCTACCTTATGAAAGTACATGAATACCAAAATATCTCCTGATTGCTGTTGAAGTGTGAATAAGTTTAAAAACGGTATCAAAAGTAAAAGTATCTAATATTTTATTCTTCGCCTTCTTACCTGTTCAAAAATTATGAACAAAGAATTCAAAGCAAGTCTTTTTACTCCATGACACTCTACTCCATCTGAAATCTCTTGTACACCACCACATTCTCCAACTTTTTATATATACTTAGTCTAGATCGACAGATTATTTTGTATCTTAAGATGAACACAGAGGTATATTTCTCTATTATATTTTTTCAGTGCAACAGTTCTTTTTTCCCATACTTCTGTACTATTTTTTAAGAGTTTAAAAGCTTATACAATTCTAAGAGCACTGTTTTAAAAGGTCAGGGTTGATTATTACAGAGATGAGACTGATCCACTGTACTGCAAATAAGAGCTACAAAAAACACCCCCATTTTAAGTTAAAAAACCTGATTAGTCAAGAGAAGAAGGTCTGTCAGTTAAAACACCAGGGCAAAGGCAGAGATCATTTCCGCCCATCATGAATAAAGCCAAGAATAAAGTGGGAATGAATCACACAGAATCACAGAAACACTAGGT